>NC_091152.1:28443120-28578120 GCF_040958095.1 Procambarus clarkii | reverse complement strand
GCCCAGTTATATATGTGCCCTGTTATATAGGCGCCCTGTTATATAGACGCCCTGTTATATAGGCGCCCTGTTATATAGGCGCCCTGTTATATAGGCGCCCTGTTATATATGTGCCCTGTTATATAGGCGCCCTGTTATATATGTGCCCTGTTATATATGTGCCCTGTTATATAGGCGCCCTGTTATATAGACGCCCTGTTATATAGGCGCCCTGTTATATAGGCGCCCTGTTATATAGGCGCCCTGTTATATAGGCGCCCTGTTATATAGGCGCCCTGTTATATAGGCGCCCTGTTATATAGGCGCCCTGTTATATAGGCGCCCTGTTATATAGGCGCCCTGTTATATATGTGCCCTGTTATATAGGCGCCCTGTTATATAGGCGCCCTGTTATATATGTGCCCTGTTATATAGGCGCCCTGTTATATAGGCGCCCTGTTATATAGGCGCCCTGTTATATATGTGCCCTGTTATATAGGCGCCCTGTTATATAGGCGCCCTGTTATATTGGCGCCCTGTTATATAGGCGCCCTGTTATATAGGCGCCCTGTTATATATGTGCCCTGTTATATAGGCGCCCTGTTATATAGGCGCCCTGTTATATTGGCGCCCTGTTATATAGGCGCCCTGTTATATAGGCGCCCTGTTATATATGTGCCCTGTTATATAGGCGCCCTGTTATATAGGCGCCCTGTTATATATGTGCCCTGTTATATATGTGCCCTGTTATATAGGCGCCCTGTTATATAGGCGCCCTGTTATATATGTGCCCTGTTATATAGGCGCCCTGTTATATAGGCGCCCTGTTATATATGTGCCCTGTTATATAGGCGCCCTGTTATATAGGCGCCCTGTTATATAGGCGCCCTGTTATATATGTGCCCTGTTATATAGGCGCCCTGTTATATAGGCGCCCTGTTATATATGTGCCCTGTTATATAGGCGCCCTGTTATATAGACGCCCTGTTATATAGGCGCCCTGTTATATAGGCGCCCTGTTATATAGGCGCCCTGTTATATAGGCGCCCTGTTATATAGGCGCCCTGTTATATAGGCGCCCTGTTATATAGGCGCCCTGTTATATTGGCGCCCTGTTATATATGTGCCCTGTTATATAGGCGCCCTGTTATATATGTGCCCTGTTATATAGGCGCCCTGTTATATAGGCGCCCTGTTATATAGGCGCCCTGTTATATAGGCGCCCTGTTATATATGCACCTTGTTATATATGCACCTTGTTATATATGCTCCTTGTTATATATGCTCCTTGTTATATATGCTCCTTGTTATATATGCTCCTTGTTATATATGCTCCTTGTTATATATGTTCCTTGTTATATATGCTCCTTGTTATATATGCACCTTGTTATATATGCTCCTTGTTATATATGCTCCTTGTTATATATGCTCCTTGTTATATATGTTCCTTGTTATATATGCTCCTTGTTATATATGCTCCTTGTTATATATGCGCCTTGTTATATATGCTCCTTGTTATATATGCTCCTTGTTATATATGCACCTTGTTATATATGCTCCTTGTTATATATGCTCCTTGTTATATATGCTCCTTGTTATATATGCTCCTTGTTATATATGCTCCTTGTTATATATGCTCCTTGTTATATATGCTCCTTGTTATATATGCTCCTTGTTATATATGCGCCTTGTTATATATGCTCCTTGTTATATATGCTCCTTGATATATATGCTCCTTTTTCATGATTATTCATATCGTGCCTAAAGGGAAGGGAACTATCAGTGGAAAGTGCCAAGCCATGTCGCATGTAAAACACTGGGAAGGGATTATGATAAGGATTTGGGATTGGACGGGGGAAAGGAATGGTGCCCAACCATGTGGACGGTCGGGGATTGAACGCCGACATCTATTGGATTTGTTTTCTTTGTTGCTTTAAATTTAAATGTTTAAAACAATCAAACTTATACTTCAACCTTTTTGTTTGTTAGCGGCAGCTGAGGATAGTATATTCCGAGAGGTCTTCTCCATTCTCGGTGTGTGTACACTGAACAATACTTTAGTCCTTGACAGTGCTCAGGACTCACCCGCTCCTCTGGCAAATTACGTCTGAACTTGGCTGTTTACCTGTATGGTCGAAAATGGTCGTAATATGAAAATAACAAAAAATGAAAATAAATTTGAGATTTTTTTTTTCCAAAACGGTAAGTGAAGATACTCTGGTAAGTTAGGTGGGCAGGAAAGTCTACTAAAGTCTCAAAATGTCATGAAAAACGTTGATTGAAACATTCCTCTCATAACCTTACCGAGTAAGCCGTAGGACTCAAACAGAAAACGGGACACTACATCACTTTCGTGAGCCGATTTCATTTCAAATTACGTCCATTTTTGGCCACAGTGCGCTTACAAGCGGAAAGCGACGTTATTTTTAAGAGGACGGGTTGGAGGACTAGAGCATACTTGGTGGTCAGTGTATTAGCGTTGTTATGGCCTTAACAACCCTCCAGCTTAATATCCTTTTACCAATCATCAAAATACTGAAAGATTAAATTAAACTTGTAAGTCATCGACGCCAGCACAGGAAGGTTGGAACGAGGGTCACACAAGCATCACGGCTGGTGAAGAATTCCTATCCATCACGCACGTCAAGAATGGTGAAGTAATTATGAAAAGAAGGCGTCGAGCCGGAGAGAGGCTGTAGCACCATCTATCAGAAGTAACAATAAGTTGCTGATCATTAAATTTATCCAATAACAACCGGAGATGTCCAGCTGCGGTATCCACCAGCAGTTACCAAACATAACCCTAAATAAATAAATATATGTTTATTCAAGTAGAAGTAAATACATTCAAATTGCGTTACAATCAGAATGTTGGATTTCTGGATAGTGCCAGTACATACTATGCCTAAAGCCACTAATACACACAGCGTTTCCCACAAGAACCATCGGGCACCATTTGTGATGAACTACGCAGACAACAGAAGCAGTCTGTTTTTGCTCTTGATGTTGAACTGTTCACACAACTAGTCGACCCGTGGAGGTCAGCACTGGGCTCATCTAATGATATTGTTGTATGTAATTTCCCAATAATGTGGATAGACACTTGTCCTTTAGAAGGAAGGAACTATCAGCGGAAAGCGACAAGCCATTTCGACTATATAGAACTTGGAAGACGTTAGGATAAGGATTTATCCTGAGCAGCCCAGGATTTAAGTAGCCCATGATAGAGTAATGGTAAAAACCTTGCGAATTCGTTTCCGCCTCCGCTGGGAATCGAACCCGGGTTATTAAGACGTTGACCCCCGCGAGCTGTTCACTCAGATGTGAGCTTTTTTGTGTGTGTGAGTGTGTGTGTGTGTGTGTGTGTGTGTGTGTGTGTGTGTGCGCGCACAGGAGGGAGGTGTGTGTGTGTGTGTACTCACCTATTTGTGCTTGCGGGGGTTGAGCTTTGGCTCTTTGGTCCCGCCTCTCAACTGTCAATCAACTGGTGTACAGATTCCTGAGCCTACTGGGCTCTATCATATCTACATTTGAAACTGTGTATGGAGTCAGGCTCCACCACATCACTGCCTACTGCATTCCATCCGTTAACTACTCTGACACTGAAAAAGTTCCTTCTAACGTCTCTGTGGCTCATGTGAGAACTCAGTTTCCACCTGTGTCCCCTTGTTCGCATCCCACCAATGTTGAATAGTTCATCCTTGTTTACCCGGTCGATTCCTCTGAGGATTTTGTAGGTTGTGATCATGTCTCCCCTTACTCTTCTGTCTTCCAGTGTCGTAAGGTGCATTTCCCGCAGCCTTTCCTCGTAACTCATGCCTCTTAGTTCTGGGACTAGTCTAGTGGCATACCTTTGGACTTTTTCCAGCTTCGTCTTGTGCTTGACAAGGTACGGGCTCCATGCTGGGGCCGCATACTCCAGGATTGGTCTTACATATGTGGTGTACAAGATTCTGAATGATTCCTTACACAGGTTCCTGAACGCTGTTCTGATGTTAGCCAGCCTCGCATATGCCGCAGACGTTATTCTTTTTATGTGGGCTTCAGGAGACAGGTTTGGTGTGATATCAACTCCTAGATCTTTCTCTCTGTTCGTTTCATTAAGTACTTCACCTCCTATTCTGTATCCTGTGTCTGGCCTCCTATTTCCACTGCCTAGTTTCATTACTTTGCATTTACTCGGGTTGAACTTCAACAGCCATTTGTTAGACCATTCACTCAGTCTGTCAAGGTCATCTTGTAGCCTCCTACTATCGTCCTCAGTTTCAATCCTCATAATTTTTGCATCATCGGCAAACATTAAGAGAAACGATTCTATACCCTCTGGGAGATCATTTACATATATCAGAAACAGTATAGGTCCAATGACTGACCCCTGCGAGACTCCACTCGTAACGTCTCGCCAATCTGAGACCTCACCCCCTCACACTGACTCGTTGTCTCCTGTTGCTTAGGTACTCCAGTATCCAACGGAGTACCTTTCCTTTCACTCCAGCCTGCATCTCCAGCTTTTTCACTAGCCTCTTGTGTGGCACTGTATCAAAGGCTTTCTGACAATCCAAAAATATGCAGTCTGCCCACCCTTCTCTTTCTTGCCTTATTTTTGTTGCCTGGTCGTAAAATTCAAGTAACCCTGTGAGGCAGGACCTGCCATCCCTGAACCCATGTTGATGCTGTGTTACAAAGTTCTTTCGTTCCAGGTGCTCCACTAGCTTTCTTCGCACAATCTTTTCCATCAGCTTGCATGGTATGCAGGTTAGGGACACTGGCCTGTAATTCAGTGCCTCCTGTCTATCCCCTTTCTTGTATATCGGGACTGCGTTAGCTGCTTTCCAAATATCTGGCAGTTCCCCTGTTGCCAGTGATTTGTTATACACTATGGAGAGTGGGAGGCACAGTTCTTCTGCTCCTTCCTTTAGTATCCAAGGGGAGATTCCATCTGGGCCTATAGCCTTTGTCACATCCAACTCTAGTAAACACTTCCTTACTTCCCTGCTGGTAATCTCAAAGTCTTCCAGTGGTTCCTGGTTAGCTATTCCCTCTCTTATCTCTGGGATTTCTCCTTGCTCTAAGGTGAAGACCTCTTGGAATTTCTTATTCAGTTCCTCACACACTTCCTTGTCGTTTGTAGTGAATCCTTCTGCCCTTATCCTTAATTTCATAACCTGTTTCTTTACTGTTGTTTTTCTCCTAATGTGGCTATGCAGCAATTTAGGCTGAGTCTTTGCCTTGCTTGCGATGTCATTTTCGTATTGTCTTTCTGCCTCTCTTCTCATCCTGACATATTCATTCCTGGCATTCTGGTATCTTTCTCTGCTCTCCAGTGTCCTGTTATTCCTATAGTTTCTCCATGCCCTTTTACTTTGCTGCTTAGCTAGCCTACATCTCTGATTAAACCATGGGTTTCTCATCTTCATTTCACTGTTTTCCTTTTGGGCTGGGACAAACTTGTTTGCTGCGTCCTTGCATTTTTGCGTGATGTAGTCCATCATATCTTGGGCCGTCATTCCCCTGAGCTCTGTTTCCCATGCTATATCTGTTAGGAATTTTCTTATCTCCTCATAGTTTCCCATTCGGTATGCTAACCTTCTGGTTTCGGTATCCCTCCTCGAGTTCAATAACCCTTCTACAATCAGGTACTTAAACACCAATACACTGTGGTCGCTCATTCCTACTGGGGCCTCAAAACCGCGTGTGTGTGTGTGTGTGTGTGTGTGTGTGTGTGTGTGTGTGTGTGTGTGTGTGTGTGTGTGTGTGTGTGTATGTGTGTGTGTGTGTGTGTGTGTGTGTGTGTGTGTGTGTGTGTGTGTGTGTACTCACCTAATTGTACTCACCTAATTGTGCTTGCGGGGGTTGAGCTCTGGCTCTTTGGTCCCGCCTCTCAACCGTCAATCAACTGGTATACAGATTCCTGAGCCTATTGGGCTCTATCATATCTACATTTGAAACTGTGAATGGAGTCAGCCTCCACCACATCACTTCCTAATGCATTCCATTTGCTAACTACTCTGACACTGAAAAAGTTCTTTCTAACGTCTCTGTGGCTCATTTGGGTACTCAGCTTCCACCTGTGTCCCCTTGTTCGCGTCCCACCAGTGTTGAAAAGTTCATCCTTGTTTACCCGGTCGATTCCCCTGAGGATTTTGTAGGTTGTGATCATGTCCCCCCTTACTCTTCTGTCTTCCAGTGTCGTGAGGTGCATTTCCCGCAGCCTTTCCTCATAACTCATGCCTCTTAGTTCTGGGACTAGTCTAGTAGCATACCTTTGGACTTTTTCCAGCTTCGTCTTGTGCTTGACAAGGTACGGGCTCCATGCTGGGGCCGCATACTCCAGGATTGGTCTTACATATGTGGTGTACAAGATTCTGAATGATTCCTTACACAGGTTCCTGAACGCCGTTCTGATGTTAGCCAGCCTCGCATATGCCGCAGACGTTATTCTCTTTATGTGGGCTTCAGGAGACAGGTTTGGTGTGATATCAACTCCTAGATCTTTCTCTCTGTCTGTTTCATTAAGTACTTCATCTCCTATTCTGTATCCTGTGCCTGGCCTCCTGTTTCCACTGCCTAGTTTCATTACTTTGCATTTACTCGGGTTGAACTTCAACAGCCATTTGTTGGACCATTCACTCAGTCTATCCAGGTCATCTTGTAGCCTCCTACTATCATCCTCTGTTTCAATCCTCCTCATAATTTTTGCATCGTCGGCAAACATTGAGAGGAACGAATCTATACCCTCTGGGAGATCATTTACATATACCAGAAACAGTATAGGTCCAAGGACTGACCCCTGCGGGACTCCACTTGTGACGTCTCGCCAATCTGAGACCTCACCCCTCACACAGACTCGTTGTCTCCTGTTGCTTAGGTATTCCTCTATCCACCGGAGTACCTTCCCTCTCACTCCAGCCTGCATCTCCAACTTTCGCACTAGCCTCTTGTGTGGCACTGTATCAAAGGCTTTCTGACAATCCAAAAATATGCAGTCTGCCCACCCTTCTCTTTCTTGCCTTATTTTTGTTGCCTGGTCGTAGAATTCAAGTAACCCTGTGAGGCAGGACCTGCCATCCCTGAACCCATGTTGATGCTGTGTTACAAAGTTCCTTCGCTCCAGATGCTCCACTAGTTTTTTTCGCACAATCTTCTCCATCAGCTTGCATGGTATGCAGGTTAGGGACACTGGCCTGTAGTTCAGTGCCTCCTGTCTATCCCCTTTCTTGTATATCGGGACTACGTTAGCTGCTTTCCAAGTATCTGGCAGTTCCCCTGTTGCCAGTGATTTGTTATACACTATGGAGAGTGGTAGGCTCAGTTCTCTTGCTCCTTCCTTTAGAACCCAAGGGGAGATTCCATCTGGGCCTATAGCCTTCGTCACGTCCAACTCTAGTAAACACTTCCTTACTTCCCCACTGGTAATCTCAAACTCTTCCAGTGGTTCCTGGTTAGCTATTCCCTCACTTACCTCTGGAATTTCTCCTTGTTCTAAGGTGAAGACCTCCTGGAATTTCTTATTCAATTCCTCACACACTTCCTTGTCATTTGTAGTGAATCCTTCCGCCCCTATCCTTAATCTCATAACCTGTTCCTTTACTGTTGTTTTTCTCCTAATGTGGCTATGCAACAATTTAGGCTGAGTCTTTGCCTTGCTTGCGATGTCATTTTCGTATTGTCTTTCTGCCTCTCTTCTCATCCTGACATATTCATTCCTGGCATTCTGGTATCTTTCTCTGCTCTCCAGTGTCCTGTTATTCCTATAGTTTCTCCATGCCCTTTTACTTTGCTGCTTAGCTAGCCTACATCTTTGATTAAACCATGGGTTTCTCATCTTCATTTCTCTGTTTTCCTTTTGGACTGGGACAAACTTGTTTGCTGCGTCCTTGCACTTCTGCGTGATGTAATCCATCATATCTTGGGCCGTCTTTCCCCTGAGCTCTGTTTCCCATGCTATATCTGTTAGGAATTTTCTTATCCCCTCATAGTTTCCCTTTCGGTATGCTAACCTTTTGGTTTCGGTATCCCTCCTCGAGTTCAATAACCCTTCTTCAATCAAGTACTCAAACACCAGTACACTGTGGTCGCTCATTCCTACTGGGTCCTCAAAACCGATTTCTCTTATGTCGGAGTCGTTCAGAGTGAAGACTAGGTCGAGTCTCGCTGGTTCGTCATTGCCTCTCATCCTTGTGGGTTCTCCGACATGCTGCGTTAAAAAGTTGCTTGTCACCACCTCCAATAGTTTGGCTCTCCACGTATCCTCGCCTCCATGCGGTTCCTTGTTCTCCCAGTCAATCTTTCCGTGATTGAAGTCGCCCATGATGAGCAGGTGGGATCTATTTCTACAGGCAGCAGAGGCTGCCCTCTCAATTATAGTGTTAACTGCCTTGTTGTTGTTTTCATACTCTTGACTGGGTCTCCTGTCATTTGGTGGAGGGTTGTATATTACTGCTACTACTATTCTTGGTCCTCCCGTTGTTATGGTGCCTGCTATGTAGTCTCTGAACTCCTCACAGCCCGGGATGGCCATCTCCTTAAAACTCCATTCCCTTCTCATGAGTAGGGCCACTCCGCCTCCTCCTCTACCTTCCCTCTCTTTCCTTATTACTGTATACTCCTGGGGAAACACGGCATTCGTTATGATTCCAGAGAGTTTTGTTTCAGTGAGTCCGATTACATCTGGGTTAACTTCTTGTGCTCTTTCCCTTAGTTCACTTGTCTTGCTTGTGATCCCATCTATGTTCGAGTACATCACCCTGAAACTGACTCTCTTCTGCTTCTTTTCTGGGGGGGACCTTTGGGATCTGGGGTGAGTGGGAGCTGGGGGGACCTGGCACGGGGGGATTGGTGGAGGAGGGAGGGCTTGGGGTTGTGGGGGAGAGGGGGAGGGTACAGGGGGTGGATAAGAGGGGGAGGGTACAGGGGGTGGATAAGAGGGGGAGGGTACAGGGGGTGGATAAGAGGGGGAGGGTACAGGGGGTGGATAAGAGGGGGAGGGTACAGGGGGTGGGTAAGAGAGGGAGGGTTGGGGAAGCATGGGGGGAGGAGAGGCTGTGGGGGATAGGGGAGATGGGGGGGCTTGGGGGGAGAGAAAAGGGTGGAGGGCTTGGGGGGCGTGGGGGAAAAGGGAGGGCTGAGGTGGGTGAGGAAGAGGGGAGGGTTTAGGGGAGTGGGGGAGAGGGAAAGACTTAGGTGGGGTGGGGGAGAGTGGGGGGCTTAGGGGGGAGGGGGAGAAGGGAGGGCATGGGGGTGGGAGAGACGGGAAGGCATGTGGGAGAAGGGAGGGCATGGGGGATGGGGGAGAAGGGAGGTCCTGGGGAGAGGGGTGAGGGGGAGAAGGGGGGTGAGTGGGGGGAGGGGGGTGGGTGGGGGGAGGGTGCCCTAGGTGGGTACTTAGTGGGGGGCTGACAGGGGATGGGGCAGGTTGGGTGTCTGTTGGGTAGAATTTGGGGGTGGTGCCCCAATCCCTGTGGCTGTTGCACTGTTTGAGGAGGGTTCTCCACTTCCCTCTGGGATTGTAGGGTTCTGGGTTGTGGTACTCTGATTTCCTTCTCTCTCCCTGCGCTCCTTCCTCGCGTCTGCTGTCCGTATTCTCTCTTCCCTTGTCATATCCCTCTGCAGGAATATTTTCTTGAACTTCTCTACACCTTTTAGACAACACTTCCTTGCTAGCAGTTCCTCTTTCGCGATTTCGCTCATGAAAACCACCTTTATCATTCGGTCTCTGTCCTTGTTGTACTTTCCAAGCCTGAAAACCTTTTCAACATTTCGCTCAGCTCCCTCCATCCTTACCTCTTTAAGGATCTCTTTAATCATGTTTTTGTCCTTGTCTCTCCGCTCCTTTGGTCTGGTCCCTGTTTGTTCTTCAATGCCTGCTACTACTACTGCTCTATTTCTCTCTATCAGCCGGCTAGTACATCTAGCTGCTTCCTGAGAGGAAGCCACTTCCATGGCAACTTCCTTAACCGCAGACCTAGCTTCAGGGCTCTTTTTAAGCATTTCAGCAAATGAGATCTGGGTTGTGGTGGTCCCCTCCACAGTAGCATTCCCATCTCCCTGGGGTACGGTTTGTGCCTGGTATTGTGGAAGAGTCTCCTTTAGGTATCTTATCTCCTCCTTTGCTGCCCTTAAATCATCTTGCAGGTTGGCTACTGTCTCCCTCATTACCCTCAGTCCTTCACTGAATTCATTCTGCATTTGCTGGAGTAGTGTGTGTGTGTGTGTGTGTGTGTGTGTGTGCACAGGAGGGAGGGGTGTGTGTGTGTATATGTGTGTGCACACAGGAGGGAGGTGTCTGTGTATACACAATGTGCTAATCAGCATCAATGTTGTCATTAGAAAATGATTTGTGATCAGAAAATACTTTTGCAAGCAATTATTGGTTTATTTAGCGAGTCGTTTCAAATAAATGATAAATGTAGTGTACATGTAAATGTGTAAATATTTAGTCACTCGTGAGCACGAGGTTAGAGCTGAGTAATAACCCATACTCATGCTGTACTCATCCTCGACGCTGACTCATCTTTGGGGCGAGACTCGTATAGTTATTAAACTGTTGCCAACCCCACTCAAGGTCTGGCTATGTCTGTGTAACATGTGATAGGCTCTATCTTCACCCTGGGGTTCTGTGCCCCATCACCATCCTGGGGTTCTGTGTCCCATCACCATCCTGGGGTTCTGTGTCCCATCACCATCCTGGGGTTCTGTGCCTCCATCACCATCCTGGGGTTCTGTGCCCCATCACCATCCTGGGGTTCTGTGCCCCATCACCATCCTGGGGTTCTGTGTCCCATCACCATCCTGGGGTTCTGTGTCCCATCACCATCCAGGGGTTCTGTGCCCCATCACCATCCTGGGGTTCTGTGTCCCATCACCATCCTGGGGTTCTGTGTCCCATCACCATCCTGGGGTTCTGTGTCCCATCACCATCCAGGGGTTCTGTGTCCCATCACCATCCTGGGGTTCTGTGTCCCATCACCATCCTGGGGTTCTGTGTCCCATCACCATCCTGGGGTTCTGTGCCTCCATCACCATCCTGGGGTTCTGTGCCCCATCACCATCCTGGGGTTCTGTGCCCCATCACCATCCTGGGGTTCTGTGTCCCATCACCATCCTGGGGTTCTGTGTCCCATCACCATCCAGGGGTTCTGTGCCCCATCACCATCCTGGGGTTCTGTGTCCCATCACCATCCTGGGGTTCTGTGTCCCATCACCATCCTGGGGTTCTGTGTCCCATCACCATCCAGGGGTTCTGTGTCCCATCACCATCCTGGGGTTCTGTGTCCCATCACCATCCTGGGGTTCTGTGTCCCATCACCATCCTGGGGTTCTGTACCCCATCACCATCCTGGGGTTCTGTGTCCCATCACCATCCTGGGGTACTGTGTCTCCATCACCATTCTGGGGTTCTGTGTCCCATCACCATCCTGGGGTTCTGTGACCCATCACAATCCTGGGGTTCTGTACCCCATCACCATCCTGGGGTTCTGTGTCCCATCACCATCCTGGGGTTCTGTGTCCCATCACCATCCTGGGGTTCTGTACCCCATCACCATCCTGGGGTTCTGTACCCCATCACCATCCTGGGGTTCTGTGCCCCATCACCATCCTGGGGTTCTGTGCCCTATCACCATCCTGGGGTTCTGTGTCCCATCACCGTCCTGGGGTTCTGTGTCTCATCGCCATCCTGGGGTTCTGTGCACCATCACCATCCTGGGGTTCTGTGTCTCCATCACCATCCTGGGGTTCTGTGTCCCATCACCATCCTAGGGTTCTGTGTCCCATCACCATCCTGGGATTCTGTGTCTCCATCACCATCCTGGGGTTCTGTGTCCCATCACCATCCTGGGGTTCTGTGTCCCATCACCGTCCTAGGGTTCTGTGTCCCATCACCATCCTGGGGTTCTGTACCCCATCACCGTCCTGGGGTTCTGTGTCCCATCACCATCCTGGGGTTCTGTACCCCATAACCATCCTGGGGTTCTGTGTCCCATCCCCATCCTGGGGTTCTGTGTCCCATCACCATCCTGGGGTTCTGTGTCCCACCACCATCCTGGGGTTCTGTACCCCATCACCATCCTGGGGTTCTGTGTCCCATCACTGTCCTGGGGTTCTGTGTCCCATCACCATCCTGGGGTTCTGTGTCCCATCACCATCCTGGGGTTCTGTACCCCATCACCATCCTGGGGTTCTGTGTCCCATCACCGTCCTGGGGTTCTGTGTCCCATCACCATCCTTGGGTTCTGTACCCCATCACCATCCTGGGGTTCTGTGTCCCATCACCATCCTGGGGTTCTGTGTCTCCATCACCATCCTGGGGTTCTGTGTCCCATCACCATCCTGGGGTTCTGTGTCCCATCACCATCCTGGGGGTCTGTGTCCCATCACCATCCTGGGGTTCTGTGTCCCATCACCATCCTGGGGTTCTGTACCCCATCACCATCCTGGGGTTTTGTACCCCATCACCATCCTGGGGTTCTGTGTCCCATCACCATCCTGGGGTTCTGTGTCTCATCACCATCCTGGGGTTCTGTGTCCCATCACCATTTTGAGGTTCTGTGTCCCATCACCATCCTGGGGTTCTGTACCCCATCACCATCCTGGGGTTCTGTGTCCCATTAACATCCTGGGGTTCTGAACCCCATCACCATACTCGGGTTCTGTACCTCCATCACCATCCTGGGGTTCTGTTTCCCATCACCATCCTGGGATTCTGTGTCTCCATCACCATCCTGGGGTTCTGTGTCCCATCACCATCCTGGGGTTCTGTGTCCCATCACCGTCCTAGGGTTCTGTGTCCCATCACCGTCCTGGGGTTCTGTGTCCCATCACCATCCTGGGGTTCTGTACCCCATCACCATCCTGGGGTTCTGTACCCCATCACCATCCTGGGGTTCTGTGCCCCATCACCATCCTGGGGTTCTGTGCCCCATCACCATCCTGGGGTTCTGTGTCCCATCACCGTCCTGGGGTTCTGTGTCCCATCATAATCCTGGGGTTCTGTACCTCATCACCGTCCTGGGGTTCTGTGTCCCATCACCATCCTGGGGTTCTGTACCCCATCACCATCCTGGGGTTCTGTGTCCCATCACCGTCCTGGGGTTCTGTGTCCCATCACCATCCTGGGGTTCTGTGTCCCATCACCATCCTGGGGTTCTGAACCCCATCACCATCCTGGGGTTCTGTGTCCCATCACCGTCCTGGGGTTCTGTGTCCCATCACCATCCTTGGGTTCTTTACCCCATCACCATCCTGGGGTTCTGTGTCCCATCACCATCCTGGGGTTCTGTGTCCCATCACCTTCCTGGGGTTCTGTGTCCCATCACCATCCTGGGATTCTGTGTCTCCATCACCATCCTGGGGTTCTGTGTCCCATCACCATTTTGAGGTTCTGTGTCCCATCACCATCCTGGGGTTCTGTACCCCATCACCATCCTGGGGTTCTGTGTCCCATTAACATCCTGGGGTTCTGTACCCCATCACCATACTCGGGTTCTGTACCTCCATCACCATCCTGGGGTTCTGTTTCCCATCACCATCCTGGGATTCTGTGTCTCCATCACCATCCTGGGGTTCTGTGTCCCATCACCATCCTGGGGTTCTGTGTCCCATCACCGTCCTAGGGTTCTGTGTCCCATCACCGTCCTGGGGTTCTGTGTCCCATCACCATCCTGGGGTTCTGTACCCCATCACCATCCTGGAGTTCTGTACCCCATCACCATCCTGGGGTTCTGTGCCCCATCACCATCCTGGGGTTCTGTGCCCCATCACCATCCTGGGGTTCTGTGTCCCATCACCGTCCTGGGGTTCTGTGTCTCATCGCCATCCTGGGGTTCTGTGCACCATCACCATCCTGGGGTTCTGTGTCTCCATCACCATCCTGGGGTTCTGTGTCCCATCACCATCCTAGGGTTCTGTGTCCCATAACCATCCTGGGATTCTGTGTCTCCATCACCATCCTGGGGTTATGTGTCCCATCACCATCCTGGGGTTCTGTGTCCCATCACCGTCCTAGGGTTCTGTGTCCCTTTACCATCCTGGGGTTCTGTACCCCATCACCGTCCTGGGATTCTGTGTCCCATCACCATCCTGGGGTTCTGTACCCCATCACCATCCTGGGGTTCTGTGTCCCCTCACCGTCCTGGGGTTCTGTGTCCCATCACCATCCTGGGGTTCTGTGTCCCATCACCATCCTGGGGTTCTGTACCCCATCACCATCCTGGGGTTCTGTGTCCCATCACCGTCCTGGGGTTCTGTGTCCCATCACCATCCTTGGGTTCTGTACCCCATCACCATCCTGGGGTTCTGTGTCCCATCACCATCGTGGGGTTCTGTGTCCCATCATCTTCCTGGGGTTCTGTGTCCCATCACCATGCTGGGATTCTGTGTCTCCATCACCATCCTGGGGTTCTGTGTCCCATCACCATCCTGGGGTTCTGTGTCCCATCACCATCCTGGGGTTCTGTGTCCCATCACCATCCTGGGGTTCTGTGTCCCATCACCATCCTGGAGTTCTGTACCCCATCACCGTCCTGGGGTTTTGTACCCCATCACCATCCTGGGGTTCTGTGTCCCATCACCATCCTGGGGTTCTGTGTCTCATCACCATCCTTGGGTTCTGTGTCCCTTCACCATTTTGGGGTTCTGTGTCCCATCACCATCCTGGGGTTCTGTACCCCATCACCATCCTGGGGTTCTGTGTCCCATCACCATCCTGGGGTTCTGTACCCCATCACCATCCTCGGGTTCTGTACCTCCATCACCATCCTGGGGTTCTGTTTCCCATCACCATCCTGGAATTCTGTGTCTCCATCACCATCCTGGGGTTCTGTGTCCCATCACCATCCTGGGGTTATGTGTCCCATCACCGTCCTAGGGTTCTGTGTCCCATCACCGTCCTAGGGTTCTGTGTCCCATCACCATCCTGGGGTTCTGTACCCCATCACCATCCTGGGGTTCTGTACCCCATCACCATCCTGGGGTTCTGTGCCCCATCACCATCCTGGGGTTCTGTGCCCCATCACCATCCTGGGGTTCTGTGTCCCATCACCGTCCTGGGGTTCTGTGTCTCATCGCAATCCTGGGGTTCTGTGCACCATCACCATCCTGGGGTTCTGTGTCTCCATCACCATCCTGGGTTCTGTGTCCCATCACCATCCTAGGGTTCTGTGTCCCATCACCATCCTGGGATTCTGTGTCTCCATCACCATCCTGGGGTTCTGTGTCCCATCACCATCCTGGGGTTCTGTGTCCAATCACCGTCCTAGGGTTCTGTGTCCCATCACCATCCTGGGGTTCTGTGCCCCATCACCATCCTGGGGTTCTGTGTCCCATCACCATCCTGGGGTTCTGCGTCCCATCACCATCCTGGGGTTCTGTGCCCCATCACCATCCTTGGGTTCTGTGCCCCATCACCATCCTGGGGTTCTGTGTCCCATCACCGTCCTGGGGTTCTGTGTCTCATCGCCATCCTAGGGTTCTGTGTCCCATCACCATCCTGGGGTTCTGTGTCCCATCACCATCCTGGGGTTCCGTGCCCCATCACCATCCTGGGGTTCTGTGTCCCATCACCATCCTGGGGTTCTGTGTCCCATCACCGTCCGAAGGTTCTGTGTCCCATCACCATCCTGGGGTTCTGTGTCTCATCACCATCCTGGGGTTCTGTGTCCCATCACCATCCTGGGGTTCTGTGTCCCATCACCATCCTGGGGTTCTGTACCCCATCACCATCTTGGGGTTCTGTGTCCCATCTCTATCCTGGGGTTCTGTGTCTCATCACCATCCTGGGGTTCTGTGTCCCATCACCATTTTGGGGTTCTGTATCCCATCACCATCCTGGGGTTCTGTACCCCATCACCATCCTGGGGTTCTGTGTCCCATCACCATCCTGGGGTTCTGTACCCCATCACCATCCTCGGGTTCTGTATCCCATCACCATCCTGGGGTTCTGTACCCCATCACCATCCTGGGGTTCTGTGTCCCATCACCATCCTGGGGTTCTGTACCCCATCACCATCCTCGGGTTCTGTACCTCCATCACCATCCTGGGATTCTGTTTCCCATCACCATTGTGGGGTTCTGTGTCTCCATCACCATCCTGGGGTTCTGTGTCCCATCACCGTCCTGGGGTTATGTGCCCCATCACCATCCTGGGGTTCTGTGTCCCATCACCGTCCTGGGGTTCTGTGTCCCATCACCATCCTGGGGTTCTGTGCCCCATCACCGTCCTGGGGTTCTGTGCCCCATCACCATCCTGGGGTTCTGTGTCCCATCACCGTCCTGGGGTTCTGTGTCCCATCACCATCCTGGATTCTGTGTCTCATCACCATCCTGGGGTTCTGTGTCTCATCACCATCCTGGGGTTCTGTGTCCCATCACCATCCTGGGGTTCTGTGTCTCATCACCATCCTGGGGTTCTGTGTCTCATCACCATCCTGGGGTTCTGTGTCCCATCACCATCCTGGGGTTCTGTGTCCCATCACCATCCTGGGGTTCTGTGTCTCATCACCATCCTGGGGTTCTGTGTCCCATCACCATCCTGGGGTTCTGTGTCCCATCACCATCCTGGGGTTCTGTGTCCCATCACCATTCTGGGGTTCTGTGTCCCATCACCGTCCTGGGGTTCTGTGTCCCATCACCATCCTGGGGGTCTGTGTCTCCATCACCATCCTGGGGGTCTGTGTCTCCATCACCATCCTGGGGTTCTGTGCCTCCATCGCCATCCTGGGGTTCTGTGTCCCATCACCATCCTAGGGTTCTGTGTCACATCACCATCCTGGGGTTCTGTGTCTCCATCACCATCCTGGGGTTCTGTTTCCCATCACCATTGTGGGGTTCTGTGTCTCCATCACCATCCTGGGGTTCTGTTTCCCATCACTTTCCTGGGTTCTGTGCCTCCATCACCATCCTGGGGTTCTGTGTCCCATCACCATCCTGGGGTTCTGTGTCCCATCACCATCCTGGGGTTCTGTACCCCATCACCATCCTGGGGTTCTGTGTCCCATCACCATCCTGGGGTTCTGTACCCCATCACCATCCTCGGGTTCTGTACCTCCATCACCATCCTGGGGTTCTGTTTCCCATCACCATTGTGGGGTTCTGTGTCTCCATCACCATCCTGGGGGTTCTGTGTCCCATCACCGTCCTGGGGTTATGTGCCCTATCACCATCCTGGGGTTCTGTGTCCATCACCGTCCTGGGGTTCTGTGTCCCATCACCATCCTGGGGTTCTGTGCCCCATCACCGTCCTGGGGTTCTGTGCCCCATCACCATCCTGGGGTTCTGTGTCCCATCACCGTCCTGGGGTTCTGTGTCCCATCACCATCCTGGGGTTCTGTGTCTCATCACCATCCTGGGGTTCTGGTGTCCTCATCACCATCCTGGGGTTCTGTGTCCCATCACCATCCTGGGGTTCTGTGTCTCATCACCATCCTGGGGTTCTGTGTCTCATCACTATCCTGGGGTTCTGTGTCCCAGCACCATCCTGGGGTTCTGTGTCCCATCACCATCCTGGGGTTCTGTGTCTCATCACCACCCTGGGGTTCTGTGTCCCATCACCATCCTGGGGTTCTGTGTCCCATCACCATCCTGGGGTTCTGTGTCCCATCACCATCCTGGGGTTCTGTGTACCATCACCGTCCTGGGGTTCTGTGTCCCATCACCATCCTGGGGTTCTGTATCTCCATCACCATCCTGGGGGGTCTGTGTCTCCATCACCATCCTGGGGTTCTGTGCCTCCATCGCCATCCTGGGGTTCTGTGTCCCATCACCATCCTGGGGTTCTGTGTCACATCACCATCCTGGGGTTCTGTGTCTCCATCACCATCCTGTGGTTCTGTGTCCCATCTCTATCCTGGGGTTCTGTGTCTCATCACCATCCTGGGGTTCTGTGTCCCATTACCATTTTGGGGTTCTGTGTCCCATCACCATCCTGGGGTTCTGTACCCCTTCACCATCCTGGGGTTCTGTGTCCCATCACCATCCTGGGGTTCTGTACCCCATCACCATCCTCGGGTTCTGTACCTCCATCACCATCCTGGGGTTCTGTTTCCCATCACCATTGTGGGGTTCTGTGTCTCCATCACCATCCTGGGGTTCTGTGTCCCATCACCGTCCTGGGGTTATGTGCCCCATCACCATCCTGGGGTTCTGTGCCCCATCACCGTCCTGGGGTTCTGTGCCCCATCACCATCCTGGGGTTCTGTGTCCCATCACCGTCCTGGGGTTCTGTGTCCCATCACCATCCTGGGGTTCTGTGTCTCATCACCATCCTGGGGTTCTGTGTCTCATCACCATCCTGGGGTTCTGTGTCCCATCACCATCCTGGGGTTCTGTGTCTCATCACCATCCTGGGGTTCTGTGTCTCATCACCATCCTGGGGTTCTGTGTCCCATCACCATCCTGGGGTTCTGTGTCCTATCACCATCCTGGGGTTCTGTGTCTCATCACCATCCTGGGGTTCTGTGTCCCATCACCATCCTGGGGTTCTGTGTCCCATCACCATCCTGGGGTTCTGTGTCCCATCACCATCCTGGGGTTCTGTGTCCCATCACCGTCCAGGGGTTCTGTGTCCCATCACCATCCTGGGGTTCTGTGTCTCCATCACCATCCTGGGGTTCTGTGCCTCCATCGCCATCCTGGGGTTCTGTGTCCCATCACCATCCTGGGGTTCTGTGTCACATCACCATCCTGGGGTTCTGTGTCTCCATCACCATCCTGGGGTTCTGTTTCCCATCACCATTGTGGGGTTCTGTGTCTCCATCACCATCCTGGGGTTCTGTTTCCCATCACTTTCCTGGGTTTCTGTGCCTCCATCACCATCCTGGGGTTCTGTGTCCCATCACCATCCTGGGGTTCTGTGTCCCATCACCATCCTGGGGTTCTGTACCCCATCACCATCCTGGGGTTCTGTGTCCCATCACCATCCTGGGGTTCTGTACCCCATCACCATCCTCGGGTTCTGTACCTCCATCACCATCCTGGGGTTCTGTTTCCCATCACCATTGTGGGGTTCTGTGTCTCCATCACCATCCTGGGGTTCTGTGTCCCATCACCGTCCTGGGGTTATGTGCCCCATCACCATCCTGGGGTTCTGTGTCCCATCACCGTCCTGGGGTTCTGTGTCCCATCACCATCCTGGGGTTCTGTGCCCCATCACCGTCCTGGGGTTCTGTGCCCCATCACCATCCTGGGGTTCTGTGTCCCATCACCGTCCTGGGGTTCTGTGTCCCATCACCATCCTGGGGTTCTGTGTCTCATCACCATCCTGGGGTTCTGTGTCTCATCACCATCCTGGGGTTCTGTGTCCCATCACCATCCTGGGGTTCTGTGTCTCATCACCATCCTGGGGTTCTGTGTCTCATCACCATCCTGGGGTTCTGTGTCCCATCACCATCCTGGGGTTCTGTGTCCCATCACCATCCTGGGGTTCTGTGTCTCATCACCATCCTGGGGTTCTGTGTCCCATCACCATCCTGGGGTTCTGTGTCCCATCACCATCCTGGGGTTCTGTGTCCCATCACCATCCTGGGGTTCTGTGTCCCATCACCGTCCTGGGGTTCTGTGTCCCATCACCGTCCTGGGGTTCTGTGTCCCATCACCATCCTGGGGTTCTGTGTCTCCATCACCATCCTGGGGGTCTGTGTCTCCATCGCCATCCTGGGGTTCTGTGCCTCCATCGCCATCCTGGGGTTCTGTGTCCCATCACCATCCTGGGGTTCTGTGTCACATCACCATCCTGGGGTTCTGTGTCTCCATCACCATCCTGGGGTTCTGTTTCCCATCACCATTGTGGGGTTCTGTGTCTCCATCACCATCCTGGGGTTCTGTTTCCCATCACTTTCCTGGGGTTCTGTGCCTCCATCACCATCCTGGGGTTCTGTGCCCCATCACCATCCTGGGGTTCTGTGTCCCATCACCATCCTGGGGTTCTGTGTCCCATCACCATCCTGGGGTTCTGTGTCCCATCACCATCCTGGGGTTCTGTGTCCCATCACCATCCTGGGGTTCTGTACCCCATCACCATCCTGGGGTTCTGTGTCCCATCACCATCCTGGGGTTCTGTGTCCCATCACCTTCCTGGGGTTCTGTACCCCATCACCATCCTGGGGTTCTGTGTCCAATCACCATCCTGGGGTTCTGTGTCCCATCACCATCCTGGGGTTCTGTGCCCCATCACCATCCTGGGGTTTTGTGTCCCATCACCATCCTGGGGTTCTGTGTCCCATCACCATCCTGGGGTTCTGTGTCTCCATCACCATCCTGAGGTTCTGTGCCCCATCACCATCCTGGGGTTCTGTGTCCCATTACCATCCTGGGGTTCTGTGTCCCATCACCATCCTGGGGTTCTGTGTCTCCATCACCATCCTGGGGTTCTGTGCCCCATCACCATCCTGGGGTTCTGTGCCCCATCTCGTAAACAAAGAAGAAGGGCAGAGTGTTATCAGGGGAAAGCGCCAAGCCACAACGACTATATAACACTAGGAAGGGGTCAGGATAAGGACTGGGGGGATGGGACCGGGGAAAGGAATGGTGCCCAACCACTTGGTGGACGGTCGGGGATTGAACGCCGACCTGCATGAAGCGAGACCGTCGCTCTACCGTCTAACCCAAGTGGCTGGGCGCACCAAGTAGTGGTCCAGGAAAGTTAGATCGTCATCTGTTTTCAGTAAAGTGCAAATTGTTTTACTAATAAGAATCGCAGCTGATAGATTAATTAGCCCATCTTTACCAGCACGGATCTAATTAGGTAATTGCGCATCAAGTCTTTCAAAATTTTTTACCAAAATCGTTTCATTACATGTGGAATAAACATGCCACAAAATACAACAGTAACTAGGAAAGCTTTTTATAAGAAAGTTATTAATTACATTATGATGATAATATATGCAGGACTCAAAGGTATTTATATAACTGAAGACCAAGACCAGAGTCACGATATAAAATAATATAAACAAATATATACCAAATGAACTTCCTCTCACACCACATGTGATCAAGAGGCTTGTGATGACCCATATTGACACACTGTGTACTGCCCTAGTTGGTGAGTACACAGTGTGTACAGTACACCTCTCTGTGTACTGCCCTAGTTGGTGAGTACACAGTGTGTACAGTACACCTCTCTGTGTACTGCCCTAGTTGGTGAGTACACAGTGTGTACAGTACACCTCTCTGTGTACTGCCCTAGTTGGTGAGTACACAGTGTGTACAGTACACCTCTCTGTGTACTGCCCTAGTTGGTGAGTACACAGTGTGTACAGTACACCTCTCTGTGTACTGCCCTAGTTGGTGAGTACACAGTGTGTACAGTACACCTCTCTGTGTACTGCCCTAGTTGGTGAGTACACAGTGTGTACAGTACACCTCTCTGTGTACTGCCCTAGTTGGTGAGTACACAGTGTGTACAGTACACCTCTCTGTGTACTGCCCTAGTTGGTGAGTACACAGTGTGTACAGTACACCTCTCTGTGTACTGCCCTAGTTGGTGAGTACACAGTGTGTACAGTACACCTCTCTGTGTACTGCCCTAGTTGGTGAGTACACAGTGTGTACAGTACACCTCTCTGTGTACTGCCCTAGTTGGTGAGTACACAGTGTGTACAGTACACCTCTCTGTGTACTGCCCTAGTTGATGAGTACACAGTGTGTACAGTACACCTCTCTGTGTACTGCCCTAGTTGGTGAGTACACAGTGTGTACAGTACACCTCTCTGTGTACTGCCCTAGTTGGTGAGTACACAGTGTGTACAGTACACCTCTCTGTGTACTGCCCTAGTTGATGAGTACACAGTGTGTACAGTACACCTCTCTGTGTACTCTGAAGCCTCGTGTACAGTGCCTTAAGTCTACCGAGATATCATGTTGCAGATGCAACACTGCACTTGAGGGTAGTGACAGGCGAGAGTGTTCATTATCTGCAACACTGTTTACCAGTTGAGAGTGAAGCGGCCCACGATACATGAGTTGCTCTTGTCAACTCTTTATAGAGCCATGATGGTGATATAGAGCCATGGTGGTGTTATAGAGCCATGATGGTGTTATAGAGCCATGGTGGTGTTATAGAGCCATGATGGTGTTATAGAGCCATGATGGTGTTATAGAGCCATGGTGGTGTTATAGAACCATGATGGTGTTATAGAGCCATGGTGGTGGTATAGAGTCATGGTGGTGTTATAGTGCCATGGTGGTGTTATAGAGCCATGGTGGTGTTATAGAGCCATGATGGTGTTATAGAGCCAAGATGGTGTTATAGAGCCATGGTGGTGTTATAGAACCATGATGGTGTTATAGAGCCATGGTGGTGTTATAGAGTCATGGTGGTGTTATAGTGCCATGGTGGTGTTATAGAGCCATGGTGGTGTTATAGAGCCATGGTGGTGTTATAGAGCCATGGTGTTATAGGGCGATGATGGTGTTATAGAGCCATGATGGTGATATAGAGCCATGGTGGTGTTATAGAGCCATGATGGTGTTATAGAGCCATGGTGGTGTTATAGAGCCATGATGGTGTTATAGAGCCATGATGGTGTTATAGAGCCATGGTGGTGTTATAGAACCATGATGGTGTTATAGAGCCATGGTGGTGTTATAGAGTCATGATGGTGTTATAGAGTCATGGTGGTGTTATAGAACCATGATGGTGCTATAGAGCCATTGTGGTGTTATAGAGCCATGGTGATGTTATAGAGCCATGGTGATATTGAGCCATGATGGTGTTATAGAGCCATGATGGTGTTATTGAACCATGATGTTGTTATAGAGCCATGATTGTGTTATAGAGCCATGATGGTGTTATTGAGCCATGATGGTGTTATAGAGCCATGTTGGTGTTATAGAGCAATGAAGGTGTTATAGAGCCATGATGGTGTTATTGAGCCATGATGGTGTTATAGAGCCATGATGGTATTATACAGCCATGATGGTGTTACAGAGCCATGATGGTGTTACAGAGCCATGATGGTGTTATAGAGCCATGATGGTGTTATTGAGCCATGGTAGTGTTATAGAGCCATGGTGGTGTTATAGAGTCAAGATGGTGTTATAGAGCCATGATGGTGTTATAGAGCCATGATGGTGTTATAGAGCCATGGTGGTGTTATAGAGCCATGATGGTGTTATAGAGCCATGATGGTGTTATAGAGCTATGATGGTGTTATAGAGCCAAGATGGTGTTATAGAGCCATGATGGTGTTATAGAGCCATGATGGTGTTATAGAGCCATGATGGTGTTATAGAGCCAAGATGGTGTTATAGAGCCATGATGGTGTTATAGAGCCATGATGGTGTTATAGAGCCAAGATGGTGTTATAGAGCCAAGATGGTGTTATAGAGCCATGGTGGTGTTATAAACCCATGGTGTTATAGAGCCATGATGGTGTTATGGAGCCAAGATGGTGTTATAGAGCCATGGTGGTGTTATAAACCCATAGTGTTATAGAGCCAAGATGGTCTTATAGAGCCATGGTGGTGTTATAGAGCCATGATGGTGTTATAGAGCCATGATGGTGTTATAGAGCCATTATGGTGTTATTGAGCTATGATGGTGTTATAGAGCCATGATGGTGTTATAGAGCCATGATGGTGTTATAGAGCCATGATGGTGTTATAGAGCCATGATGGTGTTATAGAGCCATGATGGTGTTATAGAGCCATGTTGGTGTTATAGAGCAATGAAGGTGTTATAGAGCCATGATGGTGTTATTGAGCCATGATGGTGTTATAGAGCCATGATGGTATTATACAGCCATGATGGTGTTACAGAGCCATGATGGTGTTGCAGAGCCATGATGGTGTTATAGAGCCATGATGGTGTTATTGAGCCATGGTAGTGTTATAGAGCCATGGTGGTGTTATAGAGTCAAGATGGTGTTATAGAGCCATGATGGTGTTATAGAGCCATGATGGTGTTATAGAGCCATGGTGGTGTTATAGAGCCATGATGGTGTTATAGAGCCATGATGGTGTTATAGAGCTATGATGGTGTTATAGAGCCAAGATGGTGTTATAGAGCCATGATGGTGTTATAGAGCCATGATGGTGTTATAGAGCCATGATGGTGTTATAGAGCCAAGATGGTGTTATAGAGCCATGATGGTGTTATAGAGCCATGATGGTGTTATAGAGCCAAGATGGTGTTATAGAGCCAAGATGGTGTTATAGAGCCATGGTGGTGTTATAAACCCATGGTGTTATAGAGCCATGATGGTGTTATAGAGCCAAGATGGTGTTATAGAGCCATGGTGGTGTTATAAACCCATAGTGTTATAGAGCCAAGATGGTCTTATAGAGCCATGGTGGTGTTATAGAGCCATGATGGTGTTATAGAGCCATGATGGTGTTATAGAGCCATTATGGTGTTATTGAGCTATGATGGTGTTATAGAGCCATGATGGTGTTATAGAGCCATGATAGTGTTATAGAGCCATGATGGTGTTATAGAGCCATGATGGTGTTATAGAGCCATGGTGGTGTTATAGAGCCATGATGGTGTTATAGAGCCATGATGGTGTTATAGAGCCATGATAGTGTTATTGAGCTATGATGGTGTTATAGAACCATGATGGTGTTATAGAGCCATGATGGTGTTACAGAGCCATGATGGTGTTACAGAGCCATGATGGTGTTATAGAGCAATTACGTATGGAGTCAGCCTCCACCACATCACTGCCCAATGCATAAATGGAATGCATTGGGCAGTGATGTGGTGGAGGCTGACTGCATACGCAATTTTAAAGTAGATATGATAGAGCCCAGTAGGCTCAGGAACCTGTACATCAGTTGATTGACAGTTGAGAGGCGGGACCAAAGAGCCGAAACTCAACCCCTCCCCCCACACAAGCACAATTAGGTGACTACACACACAAACGCACACACGAACACAAACACACACACACACACACACACACTTGAGGCTTCAAGAAGACCTAGACAAACTGAAGGAATTGTCGAACAAATGGTTGTTAGAGTTTAACCCAACCAATTGTAATATAATGCAGATAGGTGTAGGGAGCAGGAGGCCAGATACAAGGTATCATCTGGAAGAGGAAATTCTTCAGGAGTCAGAGAAGGAAAAAGACTTGGGGGTTGATATCACGCCAGACCTGTCTCCTGCAGCACATATCAAGCGGATAACATCAGCGGCATATGCCAGGCTGGCCAACATACGAACGGCATTCAGAAACTTGTGTAAAGAATCATTCAGAACTTTGTATACCACATATGTCAGGCCAATCCTGGAGTATGCAGCCCCAGCATGGAGTCCATATCTAGTCAAGGATAAGACTAAACTGGAAAAGGTTCAAAGGATTGCCACCAGACTAGTACCCGAGCTGAAAGGTATGAGCTACGAAGAGAGACTACGGGAATTAAACGTCACTTCGCTAGAAGACAGAACAGTTAGAGGGGACATGATCACCACATTCAAGCTTCTGAAGGGAATTGATAGGGTAGATAAAGACAGGCTATTTAACACAAGGGGAACACGCACAAGGGGACACAGGTGGAAACTGAGTGCCCAAATGAGCCACAGAGATATTAGAAAGAACTTTTTTATTGTCAGAATGGTTGACAAATGGAATGCATTAGGAAGTGATGTGGTGGAGGCTGACTCCATACACAGTTTCAAGTGTAGATATGATAGAGCCCGATAGGCTCAGGAATCTGTACACCTGTTGATTGAAGGTTGAGAGGCGGTACCAAAGAGCCAGAGCTCAACCCCCGCAAACACTACTAGGTGAGTACAACTATTTGAGTACACACACACACACACACAAACATGTAAAGTTATGGAAATGGGATCAGGTGATAGGAGACCAAAGGGACAGTACACAATGAAGGGGAACAGCCTACCTGTAACGATTCGAGAAAGAGATCTGGGAGTGGATGTGACACCTAATATAACTCCTGAGGCACATATAAATAGGATAACGACAGCAGCGTACTCTACACTGGCGAAAATTAGAACTTCATTCAGAAACCTAAATGAGGAGGCTTTTAGGGCGCTTTACACTGCCTACGTGAGACCCGTCTTAGAGTATGCCGCGCCATCATGGAGCCCCCACCTGAAGAAACACATAAAGAAACTGGAGAAGGTTCAGAGGTTTGCGACGAGGCTTGTCCCAGAGTTACGAGGGATGGGATATGAAGAGCGTCTGAAGGAACTGAACCTTACGACACTAGAGAAAAGAAGGGAGAGAGGAGATATTATAGGGACATATAAAATACTCAGGGGAATTGACAAACTGGAAATAGATGAAATGTTCACACGTAATAATAACAGAACGAGAGGACATTGGTGGAAACTGGAAACTCAGATGAGTCACAGAGATGTTAGGAAGTTTTCTTTTAGCGTGAGAGTAGTGGAAAAATGGAATGCACTTGGGGAACAGGTTGTGGAAGCAAACTCTATTCATACTTTTAAAACTAGGTATGATAGGGAAATGGGACAGGAGTCATTGCTGTAAACAACCGATAGCTGGAAAGGCCAGATCCAAGAGTCAATGCTCGATCCTGCAAGCACAAATAGGTGAGTACACACACACACACACCAATTCTGGAATATGCAGCTCCAGCCTGGAGTCCATACCTCGTTAAACACAAGACAAAGTTAGAGAAATTTCAGCGGTATGCCACCAGGCTCGTCCTGGAACTGAGAGGTATGAGCTAACAGGAAAGGCTAAAGGAGCTGAATCTCACGTCCCTGGAAAACAGAAGATCAAGAGGAGACACGATAACCACCTACAAAATTCTCAGGGGAATTGACAAGTTGGACAAAGACAAACTCTTCAGCACGGGTGGGACACGAACAAGAGGACACAGGTGGAAACTTAATACCCAGATGAGCCACAGAGACGTTAGAAAGATTTTTTCAGTGTCAGAGTAGTTAATAAATGGAATGAACTAGGAAGTGATGTGATGGAGACTGACTCCATACACAGTTTCATATGTAGATATGATAGAGCCCAGTAGGCTCAGGAATCTGTACACCTGTTGATTGACAGTTGAGAGGCGGGACCAAAGAGCCAAAGCTCAACCCCCGCAAGCACGATTAGGTGAGTACACACACACACACACACACACACATAGAAGAACGACTCTATATCCTCAATTACCATAAACAAATCAATTCAACATATCAAAGCCAGCCGTTTCAATCAAACACCCGTCAAACACCTCTATCAGAGACCTGCTAATTATTTTTCACGTATTAACTGGTCCATGATTTTACTCGTCACTTTGACACATATTAACTTTAATCCTGAATTAATACTTCATAATCGGTGCGTATGACAGAATAAAATATGTGTGAGTAATACGTATTATATGTTCAGAGGAAGTTTAAACTAATTATTAGACTAATAGTTGCGTTAATGTATGTTTTTATTCAGTACTTTAATATTGTTGTCTCATATATATAAATATATATGTATTAGTATATTTTGGTAGCAGTCTTTCTTGTAAATATATGTTGTTGAATATGACCGAAAAGATAAGATTAATCATTCTATACGAATCTTCTCAATATTTCTTACGTTTTTCTTCTCTGTCGTGGGTAATTGAAATATCAACCCTCCAAAATTAATTTTTATTTTGGTTTGACGCCTAAAAGCATTTCGTAAGGGCTTCTTACATTCTCAAGACTTGTTTACACTTAACACTACACTTATGATACACTTATACACTGTGTATGATACATTTAACCTACATCTTGGTTATATTCATTTTGGGTGAGGTGACATGATTCAAATGTTTTGGGTGTGGCGGGTACATAAGAATTGAAGTAATTGCAGAGGGCCTACTGGCCTATACTTTCTCTTGCTGCTTCTATGTTGGTTCGGGGTCTTGAAGTGGGTAGAATATAGTTGTGCATTAATTGGCTGTTGATTGCTGGTGTTGACTTTTTTATGTGTAGTGCCTCGTTGATGTCGAGCCTCCTGCTATCGCTGTATCTATCGATGATTTCTGTGTTGTTTTTCAAGATTTCTCTGGTGATGATATGGTTGTGAGAAGAGATTATATGTTCCTTGATGGAGCCCTGTTGTTTGTGTATTGTTAATCGCCTGGAAAGAGACGTTGGGTTGTCACAAAAGGTTGTCCCAAGAGATTAGCCCGGGGGGGCGGGGGTATCAGTCAATATTGTCACGTGTCTCCTGTCAGCGTAATTTATCAATTTAGAAGAATTCAGTTATTAAAGTATCGGTAGTTATAACCAACCTTGTTTGAGTACTTATGTTAGTTAAACATGAATTTAGAGTTCTCATCTAGAAAATCCAGTCTCGTATGTTGTTAGAGACAGTTGAAGTCATTTAGAATAGTGGACTGGTTCGACCTGGCTCGGCTGGCTCCTTGACTCACCTTGGGTCAAGGAGGTCAGGGGGGCGGGAAGACCACAATCTTCCCTGTTGTTAATCCATAAATTATAAATTCAGGTCGCCATTCAATATTGTAATTTAAAATAGCCGTGCTCAAGAACCTCTATAATTACCATCAGTTTCATTAGGAATTTAATCACCTGAGTTGGCCAGTAAATAAGATTAGCTTTTTCAATTAACTTTGCTTACTAGTCTGGCAGCCAGTAGGCTGGCGGAGTAATCCAAGTTGAGCTTCACAGCTTGGGGGTCAGAGAGTAAGTTAGTGTGGCTGTGATAATCGGCGGGTCAAGACCTTCCCCTAAAGCAGGCAGTCCACCTCGCCGAGCTTGTGTTATTTAAGGTAAAAAATCTGTCTATTTGTTTTGAGGACAGTTATAGAAGCCACATTATTTTGTAGTCCATACCATTGCCTCTATTTTAGGAAGAATTTAAGTTAGAATATATTTCAGTTTCGGGAGTGTTTATATAACAACGTTTCGTAAAATAAATGAGCAATTTAATAAAGTCTATTGTTTAGTAAATTTCCCCCACCCATTTATATTTTCCTTGTGTTCTTTTTTTTTTTAGCTGATTTAACTCCAGTGAACTTAAGAAGCAACCCTCAATATATTTAAAATAGTATAATCTCTTTTGACACTTAGTTATTTCCACAAATTTAAAGTAATCTCATCCCTCCTTTCGGATAATTGGGGGAGCCACTTTCGGGGATTATGCCTAATTGACGGTTTCCTGCTTCACCGTCAGTTGGGGGAATTATTCAGTGGGTTTTATGAAGTCAGTTGGTGGCGGCGTTCTCCGTCCTCGTGTCCTCGTGTCCTCGTGTCGTGATATCTTGGTGATCAAACGCCAAGGTCACGAAGGTTGTTGGCTGAAGATTACATTAAGAACTTTTAATAATAACGACCAGTATTTAACCAGTTTAAGTAAAGTTAAAGATTGGCTCCCGTTACAATGGTGGCAGCGGTGGGATGCTTGTAAAGTTCACTGGAGTTTACTCATTAAAAAATACACAAGAAAAATATAAATGGGTGGGAAATTCACTACACACTAGACTTCATTCAATCTATCATTTATTTTACGAAAATTTGTTATATGAACACTCCCGAAACTAAAATATATTCTAACTGAAATTCTTCCTAAAATAGGAAGAATTTGCTCTGCTCTTCTGAGCAGAGGAAATCTGCTACTTTCGATGTACTTTGTTGCAAGCAGACCGGAAGTAAATGTAGAGAGATCGGAGATGGAGCCAGCATGTAGCAGTATTAATTATTCTCGTCTCTGGAGCCATGGTTACGTTGTCTATTGTAACGTAAGCAGAACGAGGCAGACACCAGATGACCGACACGGGCTCCTTACAGAGTACAGTTGACTCGCCATAGAAAGGGGGCCAAATGACCTCCCTCGGCCCAAGGTTAACTGTACAAAGGTATACACGAATGGTGTTTACGGTCTAGTAGTCTGGTGTCATCAAGAAACGCCTGAGATGAAGTGAGCCATGGTGACTGAAGATTGGGAGCCACTTGTTTTGTCAACACGTCACACACCTTAACGCCCCTCTGAAGATACTTCCGTCACCAGACACAGTTGTGCATTTAAGTCCTGCACTACCGTGGTTCAGCTGCTGGTTCACTCTCTGCTATCGAGACTGTCTTGGGAGCTACGAGATGAGTAATGAGTCGCGTCTCTTTAGCGAGGTTAACCCACATGCGGCAGCCAGTCACAGACTGTCACTTGTCACTCAACACTCTTTTATCGGACAGTCTGTTGTCCTTCAGCGGAATTTGGAATGAAGTACAAGAGGACCAGGATTTTATAGTCAACAATTGATGGTCGTTGGAACTACAATCAACTACACGTCAATCTTCTTACATCATCGTCGATATTTGTGTGTGTGTGTTTACTAGTTGTGTTTTTACGGGGGTTGAGCTTTGCTCTTTCGGCCCGCCTCTCAACTGTCAGTCAACTGTTTACTAACTACTTTTTTTTTTTTTTTTTTTTTTTCACACCACACACACACACACACACACACCAGGAAGCAGCCCGTGACAGCTGACTAACTCCCAGGTACCTATTTACTGCTAGGTAACAGGGGCATTCAGGGTGAAAGAAACTTTGCCCATTTGTTTCTGCCTCGTGCGGGAATCGAACCTGCGCCACAGAATTACGAACCCTGCGCGCTATCCACCAGGCTACGAGGCCCCTCGTAGCCTGTGTGTGTGTGTGTGTGTGTGTGTGTGTACTCACCTAGTTGTACTCACCTAGTTGTGTTTGCGGAGGTTGAGCTCTGGCTCTTTGGTCCCGCCTCTCAACCGTCAATCAACAGGTGTACAGATTCCTCAGCCTATCGGGCTCTGTCATATCTACACTTGAAACTGAGTATGGAGTCAGCCTCCACCACATCACTTCCTATTGCATTACATTTGTCAACCACTCTGACACTAAAAAAGTTCTTTCTAATATCTCTGTGGCTCATTTGGGCACTCAGTTTCCACCTGTGTCCCCTTGTGCGTGTTCCCCTTGTGTTAAATAGACTGTCTTTATCTACCCTATCAATTCCCTTCAGAATCTTGAATGTGGTGATCATGTCCCCCCTAACTCTTCTGTCTTCCAGCGAAGTGAGGTTTAATTCCCGTAGTCTCTCCTCGTAGCTCATACCTCTCAGCTCGGGTACTAGTCTGGTGGCAAACCTTTGAACCTTCTCCAGTTTAGTCTTATCCTTGACTAGATATGGACTCCATGCTGGGGCTGCATACTCCAGGATTGGCCTGACATATGTGGTATACAAAGTTCTGAATGATTCTTTACACAAGTTCCTGAATGCCGTTCGTATGTTGGCCAGCCTGGCATATGCCGCTGATGTTATCCGCTTGATATGTGCTGCAGGAGACAGGTCTGGCGTGATATCAACCCCCAAGTCTTTTTCCTTCTCTGACTCCTGAAGAATTTCCTCTCCCAGATGATACCTTGTATCTGGCCTCCTGCTCCCTACACCTAACTTCATTACATTACATTTGGTTGGGTTAAACTCTAACAACCATTTGTTCGACCATTCCTTCAGCTTGTCTAGGTCTTCTTGAAGCCTCAAACAGTCCTCTTCTGTTTTAATCCTTCTCATAATTTTGGCATCGTCCGCAAACATTGAGAGAAATGAATCGATACCCTCCGGGAGATCATTTACATATATCAGAAACAAGATAGGACCGAGTACAGAGCCCTGTGTGTGTGTGTGTTGAAGAACAATTGTGGAAAAGTAAATATTATATTGGCTCAATGATATTAATGTAATGCTTCTGAATACCTACTAACGTGAATCTGGAAAAAAAGTGTTTAAATGTTGAAACAAAGAAAATTAGTTAGTAAAATTCTGGAGGAAGGAAATATACAAACTTTTTTAACATAAAACTGTCTAACGAGAATTAATTGCACGGTGCCTAGAACAAGAGGTTCTAGAAAAATGTTGTCAGTTCTTATATAAACTTGTCAGCAAATATAAAATTTACTTGTCAGTAAATATATAAAATATTGTGTTTTATTGTTTAAGTTGAGAGAATGTCATGTGGACATTTATATTGAATAAAGATGGGAGTGGAACATATGGATAAATTTTGAGAAGTTCAGTATTCCTCTCCTGAAAGATTGAAAATTCAGTTACGTAGTTCAGTATGGTTCAGTGGCTGAACAGGGTCAGTGGCTGAACTGGCTCAGCCACTGAGCCAGTTCATATTGAACTGGCTCAGACGTAGCCTAATGTGAAAGGGAATTCTCATACTCTTTTTTTTCTGCCACTCTGCTAGTTGCTGTGTACTCATTTCTGGTCTCTTGTAAACATTGTGATTTCTTTCATTTCTGTGTTATCAATATTTCTACCATGCCCATTTTTTCTTCTTTTTGCGTCGAGAGAGCTCGTCGTGCTTCCCTGAACCCTTAGTGGCGGTATAAATCTTTCTTCAGCTTCTTTTGAGTGTGTCCGTTATTAGGTCCATCATGTCCTGGGTGGGTACTCCTCTGAGTTCTCGTACCCATTGTATCCGGTCCAGGAACTCTCTCACCTTCTGGTATTCTCCTCTCCTGTATGCTGGCCTCACACTCTCTTTACCCAGACTTAGTACAACATCTGGTTGTGATACTTTTATTACATCATCTGGTTGTGATACTTTTATTACATCATCTGGTTGTGATAATTTTGGTCCAACTCGATTCAATGATTAAATTTTAATTAGTGAATAATTATCTTTTTTCTAAACCGTATTATTGCAACAGAGATATCATAGAATTACAATTTGTGTAGAATTCATTTTCACAGAGATAACTGATTTTGTGTACCGTTGCTGGCATTATAGAACCGTGTACCGTTGATGGCATTATACAACCGTGTATCGTTGCTGGCATTATAGAACCGTATATCGTTGCTGGCATTATAGAACCGTGTATCGTTGCTGGCATTATAGAACCCTGTATCGTTGCTGGCATTATAGAACCGTGTATCATTGCTGGCATTATAGAACCGTGTATCGTTGCTGGCATTATAGAACCGTGTATCGTTGCTGGCATTATAGAACCCTGTATCGTTGCTGGCATTATAGAACCCTGTATCGTTGCTGGCATTATAGAACCCTGTATCGTTGCTGGCATTATAGAACCGTGTATCGTTGCTGGCATTATAGAACCGTGTATCGTTGCTGGCATTATAGAACCGTGTACCGTTGCTGGCATTATAGAACCCTGTATCGTTGCTGGCATTATAGAACCGTGTATCGTTGCTGGCATTATAGAACCCTGTATCGTTGCTGGCATTATAGAACCGTGTACCGTTGATGGCATTATACAACCGTGTATCGTTGCTGGCATTATAGAACCCTGTATCGTTGCGAGCATTATAGAACCGTGTATCATTGCTGGCATTATAGAACCGTGTATCGTTGCTGGCATTATAGAACCCTGTATCGTTGCTGGCATTATAGAACCGTGTATCGTTGCTGGCATTATAGAACCGTGTACCGTTGCTGGCATTATAGAACCGTGTATCATTGCTGGCATTATAGAACCGTGTATCGTTGCTGGCATTATAGAACCCTGTATCGTTGCTGGCATTATAGAACCGTGTATCGTTGCTGGCATTATAGAACCGTGTACCGTTGCTGGCATTATAGAACCCTGTATCGTTGCTGGCATTATAGAACCGTATATCGTTGCTGGCATTATAGAACCGTGTATCGTTGCTGGCATTATAGAACCCTGTATCGTTGCGGGCATTATAGAACCGTGTATCATTGCTGGCATTATAGAACCGTGTATAGTTGCTGGCATTATAGAACCCTGTATCGTTGCTGGCATTATAGAACCGTGTATCGTTGCTGGCATTATAGAACCGTGTACCGTTGCTGGCATTATAGAACCGTGTATCATTGCTGGCATTATAGAACCCTGTATCGTTGCTGGCATTATAGAACCGTGTATCGTTGCTGGCATTATAGAACCCTGTATCGTTGCTGGCATTATAGAACCGTGTACCGTTGCTGGCATTATAGAACCCTGTATCGTTGCTGGCATTATAGAACCCTGTATCGTTGCTGGCATTATAGAACCCTGTATCGTTGCTGGCATTATAGAACCCTGTATCGTTGCTGGCATTATAGAACCGTGTATCGTTGCTGGCATTATAGAACCGTGTATCGTTGCTGGCATTATAGAACCGTGTACCGTTGCTGGCATTATAGAACCCTGTATCGTTGCTGGCATTATAGAACCGTGTATCGTTGCTGGCATTATAGAACCCTGTATCGTTGCTGGCATTATAGAACCGTGTACCGTTGCTGGCATTATAGAACCCTGTATCGTTGCTGGCATTATAGAACCCTGTATCGTTGCTGGCATTATAGAACCCTGTATCGTTGCTGGCATTATAGAACCCTGTATCGTTGCTGGCATTATAGAACCGTGTATCGTTGCTGGCATTATAGAACCGTGTATCGTTGCTGGCATTATAGAACCGTGTACCGTTGCTGGCATTATAGAACCCTGTATCGTTGCTGGCATTATAGAACCGTGTATCGTTGCTGGCATTATAGAACCCTGTATCGTTGCTGGCATTATAGAACCGTGTACCGTTGATGGCATTATACAACCGTGTATCGTTGCTGGCATTATAGAACCCTGTATCGTTGCGAGCATTATAGAACCGTGTATCATTGCTGGCATTATAGAACCGTGTATCGTTGCTGGCATTATAGAACCCTGTATCGTTGCTGGCATTATAGAACCGTGTATCGTTGCTGGCATTATAGAACCGTGTACCGTTGCTGGCATTATAGAACCGTGTATCATTGCTGGCATTATAGAACCGTGTATCGTTGCTGGCATTATAGAACCCTGTATCGTTGCTGGCATTATAGAACCGTGTATCGTTGCTGGCATTATAGAACCGTGTACCGTTGCTGGCATTATAGAACCCTGTATCGTTGCTGGCATTATAGAACCGTATATCGTTGCTGGCATTATAGAACCGTGTATCGTTGCTGGCATTATAGAACCCTGTATCGTTGCGGGCATTATAGAACCGTGTATCATTGCTGGCATTATAGAACCGTGTATAGTTGCTGGCATTATAGAACCCTGTATCGTTGCTGGCATTATAGAACCGTGTATCGTTGCTGGCATTATAGAACCGTGTACCGTTGCTGGCATTATAGAACCGTGTATCATTGCTGGCATTATAGAACCCTGTATCGTTGCTGGCATTATAGAACCGTGTATCGTTGCTGGCATTATAGAACCCTGTATCGTTGCTGGCATTATAGAACCGTGTACCGTTGCTGGCATTATAGAACCCTGTATCGTTGCTGGCATTATTGAACCGTATATCGTTGCTGGCATTATAGAACCGTGTATCGTTGCTGGCATTATAGAACCCTGTATCGTTGCGGGCATTATAGAACCGTGCATCATTGCTGGCATTATAGAACCGTGTATCGTTGCTGGCATTATAGAACCCTGTATCGTTGCTGCCATTATAGAACCGTGTATCGTTGCTGGCATTATAGAACCGTGTACCGTTGCTGGCATTATAGAACCGTGTATCATTGCTGGCATTATAGAACCGTGTATCGTTGCTGGCATTATAGAACCCTGTATCGTTGCTGGCATTATAGAACCGTGTATCGTTGCTGGCATTATAGAACCGTGTACCGTTGCTGGCATTATAGAACCGTGTATCGTTGCTGGCATTATAGAACCCTGTATCGTTGCGGGCATTATACAACCGTGTATCATTGCTGGCATTATAGAACCGTGTATCGTTGCTGGCATTATAGAACCCTGTATCGTTGCTGGCATTATAGAACCGTGTATCGTTGCTGGCATTATAGAACCGTGTACCGTTGCTGGCATTATAGAACCGTGTATCATTGCTGGCATTATAGAACCCTGTATCGTTGCTGGCATTATAGAACCCTGTATCGTTGCTGGCATTATAGAACCGTGTATCGTTGCTGGCATTATAGAACCGTGTATCGTTGCTGGCATTATAGAACCCTGTATCGTTGCTGGCATTATTGAACCGTATATCGTTGCTGGCATTATAGAACCGTGTATCGTTGCTGGCATTATAGAACCGTGTATCGTTGCTGGCATTATAGAACCCTGTATCGTTGCGGGCATTATAGAACCGTGTATCATTGCTGGCATTATAGAACCGTGTATCGTTGCTGGCATTATAGAACCCTGTATCGTTGCTGGCATTATAGAACCGTGTATCGTTGCTGGCATTATAGAACCGTGTACCGTTGCTGGCATTATAGAACCCTGTATCGTTGCTGGCATTATAGAACCCTGTATCGTTGCTGGCATTATAGAACCGTGTATCGTTGCTGGCATTATAGAACCCTGTATCGTTGCTGGCATTATAGAACCCTGTATCGTTGCTGGCATTATAGAACCGTGTATCGTTGCTGGCATTATAGAACCGTGAAGCTGGCTGTTGTTGTTGTTTAAGGTTCGCTACCCGGAACAAAAAGTTCCAAGTAGCACGGGCTATGGTGAGCCCGTAGTTAAGTGAAGGTGACCGTGCAGGAGAGTCTGGACCTCTCCCTTACACACGGCTGTCATGTTCACAGAAAATGGTACCATCCGTTTTCTATGTGCGGCGGCTGAGACGCCAGAGAGAGAAGGTAAACAGGAGAGCGTACAGGACGCCCGCCAAGCTTGGTAGCTACTAGTCATGCAATCATATTAAGTATTAAAGTCAGTAACCAAGTCATGACTTTACATCAACCCTACAACCAAGACTTCCTCAGTAACACACAAACACCACATTGGCGACGAGGATGAACTGTGAACGCAGGTATTTGTTCAGTTTCAAACACAAGGGTGAAGCATGCTGCCTGGAGGAGGAAGAGAAGCTGTGAGCGCCATACCCGATGCTGTATGCTAACCGATGCTGTGTGCTAACCAATGCTGTGTGCTAAACGATGCTGTGTGCTAACCAATGCTGTGTGCTACCCAAGCTGTGTGCTACCCAAGCTGTGCTGAAGAAACAGTACTGAGGAATCTGCCGACGTTGTGTACGAAACGACGCTTTGATGTGTACAAAACCTGATGTTTTGGTTACGAAACGACGCTTCGTGCTATAAAATTCATCACGCTGTACCAACTGCTGCACCAACTGCTGTACCAACTGCTGCACCAACAGCTGTACCAACTGCTGCACCAACTGCTGTACCAACTGCTGCACCAACAGCTGTACCAACTGCTGCACCAACAGCTGTACCAACTGCTGCACCAACTGCTGTACCAACTGCTGCACCAACAGCTGTACCAACTGCTGTACCAACTGCTGTGAGTAGGAACAACACATGTACACAAGGGCTAGGTAAGAAGTCAGTTGCTGCTATATTGTGCACTGTTGTGAACTTTTGCATTAAAATGCTTGTGTGCTTTGCAAAATTAAAGTAATTACAGTGAATTCTTGACTAACATATACAGTGCAGTAAGTGTTTAATATTCTGAGGAACATTTAAGTGATAAGTTACATTTATTCAGTAAAAATGGCAAATATACCTCAGTTTCCTGCATTTGATCCTGACTGTGACCAGACAAACCTGTCACAGAGGTGGGTCAAATGGCTTAAAAAGTTTGAAAATTTGTTGATAGTTTCTGACATCAAAAGTGCTGAAAGAAAGCGTGCCTTTCTACTTCATTATGCAGGTGATAGAGTTTGTGACATCTTTGACACACTGAAAGACACTGGTGGTGCCAAAGATTATGACACTGCCAAAGCCAAACTAACAGAGCATTTCAAACCAAGGCAAAATACTGCTATGGAAATTATGCATTTCAGGAGAGCAAAACAACTCTCTAATGAAACTGTGGATCAATACCACACACGTCTGCAGGGTTTAGCAGCCCATTGTGAGTTTGCTGATGTTGACAAAGAAATCAAACAGCAAATAATTGAACCATGCACATCAACACGTCTTCGTCGAAGAGCTCTAGAACTTGTTGATGATGACAGTTCTCTTACCAAGATACTGGATATGGCTCGTCGAATGGAAGATGCTGCACGTGATGCTCGTGTCATGGAGTGCAGTGCCAATAACGGTGCTGCCACTGTTACTAACAGTGATGAGGTACGTAAGGTTCAGGGAGGACACCGTGATCAAAGAAGATATCATGGCAAACCTAACAGTAAATTTAGCCGAGAACCACGTCACAACTGGGGTCAAGGAACAAGGCTCAAGCAGTCACAACGACCCACATCAGAGGGTGTCAACAATAAATGTTACAATTGTGGAGGAGACTACCCACACCAAGATAATGTTTGTCCTGCTCAAGGTAAGAAGTGCTATGAGTGTGGAAAACTAGGTCATTTTGGTGCTATGTGTCGTTCCGCACTAAAGAAACCACAGTCAATGAATAAAAGCACTGTACGAGGATCAGGTCATAGGGGTCGAGGTGGTAAACACAATATTGCACCTCATATCTAGAATGTTAATAATGTACAAGACAACATTTCATTACAACCAGTCTCAGATGACAGTGAATGTGATTATACTTATGGAGTACAAGCAATCACAGAATGGAATGATCTTCCAAACAACCCAGAGACATGTGTATACATTGCTGGTATTTGTCTCAAAGTTCTCATTGACACTGGATCAAACATTGATACCATTGCTGAGTGCCACTATGAGAAATTTAAAAAACAGTTCCCAAAGCTTGAGAACTATAATGACAAAGCCACTGCCTATGCTTCAAAGGTAGCCTTGCCAGTGATTGGAACTTTCACTGCAGAGATTAAGTCAAAGAATGCAATGCTCATTACTACATTCCATGTTGTTAGGAATGCAAAGGAGTCTTTACTCAGTTACAAGACTTCAACCAAATTGGGGCTACTTCAGCTTTCTAATGCTGTAGCAGTGGAATCTGCAAACAATGTTGATGGTATTGTTGCTGAATTTTCTGATCGATTTAAATCCATAGGTTGTTATACTGATAGCAAAGTACATCTGCATATCAACCCAGATGTAATTCCAGTTGCCCAACCACATCGCCGACAACCATTCCATACTCGCAAGAAAGTCGATGCCGAACTGGATAGGCTGATAGAACTAGATATCATTGAACCAGTAACAGGCCCAACACCATGGGTAAGCCCAATTGTCACTCCACCAAAGCCGAAGAATCCAGATGAGATACGCATTTGTGTGGACATGCGTGTTCCCAACAAGGCAATAATGCGTGAACGCCATCCTACACCGACTGTAGATGATATGATCTACCGCTTGAATGGTGCAACTGTATTCAGCAAGTTAGATTTAAACAAGGGCTATCATCAGCTTGAACTTGATGAGGAGAGTCGATTCATCACAACGTTTATGACACATCGAGGTCTGTATAGGTACAAGCGCCTGAGTTTTGGTATCAACAGTGCTGCCGAGGTATTCCAGCACATCATCAGCCAGGTATTGCAAGATATACCTAATGCTGACAACATGTCTGATGACATCATTGTTTATGGCCGTACCCAAGCTGAACACGACAAAGCTCTTCGTGCAACATTGCAACGCTTACGAGAAAAGAATCTGACGTTAAGCCGAGCAAAGTGTGAGTTCAATCAACATAAAATTGAATTCTTTGGACATGTACTTAGTGACAAAGGTCTGTCTCCAGATCCTAAGAAAGTTGCAGATATTAAGAATGCTGCACCTCCTTCAACGTCCACTGAAGTACATAGTTTTCTGGGAATGGCAAACTACTGTTCTCGCTTCATTCCAGATTTTGCTACCATTACGAAGCCTCTACGTGAGCTCCTGAAGAAAAATGCATCATGGTACTGGAGCGATATCGAGCAAAATGCATTTGATGCTGTGAAAGATGCACTAGTAGAGAATGCAACTGCTGCATACTTTGATCCATCAATGGACACTGAATTAACGGTGGATGCTAGTCCTGTTGGATTAGGTGCTGTTTTAGCCCAACACAAACCTGGTCAACCAGATTCCAGAGTAGTAATTGCCTACGCCAGCCGTTCTCTCACAGATGTTGAGCAACGATACAGTCAGACAGAGAAGGAAGCTCTTGCTCTTGTATGGGGCTGTGAACACTTCAATGTGTATCTGCTTGGTGCACCCTTCACCACGATAGTCACTGACCACAAACCGTTGGAGACCATCTTCAATAATCCAAAGTCCAAACCACCAGCTCGCATTGAGAGATGGGCTCTTCGTCTGCAACCATACAACTTTACGGTGAAATACAAGCCGGGTGCAGGCAATCCCGCTGATTACATCAGTCGACATCCTGCCAACAGTTTCACCATCACCAAGCATCAGCAAGTTGCCGAGGAATATGTACACTCTGTAACCTGTGATGCAGTCCCTAAGGCTCTTACTCTTGATGAAATCCGTACTGCAACCCTAGAGGACCCAACTCTGCAAGCAACAGTGGATGCATTGACTAAGAAAAAGTTTCCACGCATCCCACCCTCAGGAGTTGACCAAGATGCATTCAAAGCACTTGAACGCATCCAGACAGAATTAAGTGTTACGCAACAACACGACACTGTGCTGCGAGGTACTCGTATCGTGATTCCAGCTGTTCTCCAGCAGCGTGCTCTGAAGCTTGCACATCAAGGACACCAAGGTCTTGTTAGGACGAAACAGCTGCTACGAGAAAAGGTGTGGTTTCCTGGCATTGATCGTCAAGGAAAGGATATGCATGATGCCTGTGTCCCTTGCCAAGCTGCAGTGGATACTTCAAGACCAACACCTCTACAACCTTCACCACTACCTGCTGCACCATGGACGGAAGTATCGATGGACTTCTGTGGACCACTACCAACTGGAGAGTACTTGATGGTAGTCATTGATGATCACTCACGTTATCCAGAAGTAGAAATCATCAATTCCACATCTGCAAAGGCCGTCATCCCGAAACTTGACAAGATCTTTTCAAACTTTGGCATTCCTGAAGTTGTCAAGACGGACAATGGACCGCCATTCAATGGACAAGACTTTGTCAACTTTGCTGAGCATATTGGATTCAAACACCGCCGTGTGATGCCACTACATCCCCAAGCAAATGGAGAAGTTGAGAGATTCATGCAACCTCTCATGAAAGCGGTACGCTGTGCTCATGCCGAAGGACGATCCTGGAAACAAGCTATGTATGCTTTTCTCAGGAACTACCGTGCAACACCGCATGGAACACTGGGCAAGTCACCTGGTGAACTTTTATTTGGACGTCCGATGAGAATCGCACTACCCGTCATGCCAGCCGAGGTAACGGATAAACATCTCGCTCAGAAGGATGCACTAGCCAAGGGCAAAATGAAACTTGCTCATGATCAACGTGCAAAGGAACAGTTCATAAAGGTTGGTGACACTGTTCTCGTTAAAAAGAAAAAAGAGGGAAAGTTAGATATGCCGTATGATACAAAACCATATAAAGTGATTAGTGTAAAAGGAACTATGGTAACAGCTAGTAATAGAGATCATAGTATAACACGTAATATGGCTTATTTCAAAGTGATTCCAACTAGTGTAGAAAATGATGAAGTGCAGAGTCGTGCAACAGAAAATGAAAAAAATAGTTATAACCCGACAAACAATTCATCAAGGGATGTTATTGCATTTAAGGACTCTCGTCCTAAACGTCATGTTAAACGCAATACACGATTTGATGATTAATTGTGTTCCTATGTAATGAAAAGTATTTACTTATTGTGCTAAACTAAATTTAATATTGTTTGAATAATGCAGATATCTCATTCAATATTTTGTAACTTTGTAGTACAGTTTCTTTCATGTTTGTTTAACATTGCATATGTATTTTTAACATTGAAATCCTTTGTGGAAAAGATTAAGTTGTTTAAATTCTTTGTGTGCTTAATTAATGTTAAATGTATGCAGTATCTCTTGATATGGTAATAACTTACTTTGTGTCAATAACTTTGTTTTGTGCTACAAGCATGGTTGACATCCTGTATTCATTCTTTTTAAAGAAAAGGAGGGATGTCATGTTCACAGAAAATGGTACCATCCATTTTCTATGTGCGGCGGCTGAGACGCCGGAGAGAGAAGGTAAACAATAGAGCGTACAGGACGCCCGCCAAGCTTGGTAGCTACTAGTCATGTAATCATATTAAGTATTAAAGTCAGTAACCAAGTCATGACTTTACATCAACCCTACAACCAAGACTTCCTCAGTAACACACAAACACCACACCGCCAAGCCCCCCTGTTTATGAATGAAAACCGGTTTATACACGACTCACAACTGCCGATGTTCGAACATATCCGAAACAAGTGTTTCACTGACGAATTTTGTTCGAATCACAATGCTATAAATGCTTCACCCACGTACTACAAATACAAATAATCGCCAACAGAACCTAAACACCTAACCTAACCTATGCCTACATATGCACAATATGCTAATATATTATAATATTAATTTATACTTGAGAAAATTCCCGTTTTGAACGAACAGCATGTTAAAATTTATAAATGCGTCTGTGGGGTTGACCGCTGAATGTAATGGACTTGAGTCGAGGACGGGTTGATAAATGCTTCCCGCCAATAATTTCCAGTAGAACCCAAACAACACAACGTAACATAACCCAGAATTAACTATTTAATAATTCTAATATATATATATATATATATATATATATATATATATATATATATATATATATATATATATATATATATGTCGTACCTAATAGCCAGAACGCACTTCTCAGCCTACTATTCAAGGCCCGATTTGCCTAATAAGCCAAGTTTTCATGAATTAATGTTTTTTCGTCTACCTAACCTACCTAACCTAACCTAACCTAGCTTTTTTTGGCTACCTACCCTAACCTTACCTATAAATATAGGTTAGGTTAGGTTAGGTAGGGTTGGTTAGGTTCGGTCATATATCTTCGTTAATTTTAACTCCAATAAAAAAAATTGACCTCATACATGGAGAAAAGGGTTGCTTTATCATTTCATAAGAAAAAAATTATAGTAAATATATTAATTCAGGAAAACTTGGCTTATTAGGCAAATCGGGCCGTGAATAGTAGGCTGAGAAGTGAGTTCTGGCTACTAGGTACGACATATATATATATATATATATATATATATATATATATATATATATATATATATATATATATTAGAATTATTAAATAGTTAATTCTGGGTTATGTTACGTTGTGTTGTTTGGGTTCTACTGGAAATTATTGGCGGGAAGCATTTATCAACCCGTCCTCGACTCAAGTCCATTACATTCAGCGGTCAACCCCACAGACGCATTTATAAATTTTAACATGCTGTTCATTCAAAACGGGAATTTTCTCAAGTATAAATTAATATTATAATATATTAGCATATTGTGCATATGTAGGCATAGGTTAGGTTAGGTGTTTAGGTTCTGTTGGCGATTATTTGTATTTGTAGTACGTGGGTGAAGCATTTATATATATATATATATATAAATATATATATATATATATATATAGATATTCTAATATATATATTACTATAAATTTATATTTGAGAAAAGGCCGATTTAGAGTACAAGACACGTTAAAATGATTGAATGTGTTTACGTGGTGGGCGGCCGCTTGAACCAGAAAGGCTGAGTTGTTGGAGCTGTGCTGTGCTGTGCTGTGCTTACAAAAAGCTTATCTGGAAAATGTCACCGCTTCTGATGGATAATTGGAACAGGTGTTTAGTCAAAGTGATATACTGAGACCGGATGGTCATATTAACACCTAATTGTGTACAGTACAATTATAATGTTATTAAAGGGTGCAGGTACCGTAATTACTCCACCGTTGTTTGGACGTGTGCTAGGAGTGAACTAAAGTTTCATTAAGGAATGTGTGAGAAACACCAGGGCAGAACACGCAGTAACTGCTGTACGCGGCGAAGGACTTACTCGGGATAGTTTAGTGATTTACAGGAAATATTAGACGAAGGTAAGCCATAACCGCTGTGGCAAAATTACGTGCGTGTCGGTGCCTCTTAATTCTTTCATGCAGTGTTTCTCGTCTTGACCTGAAATATTACGGCGGCTTGATATATTTGTGTGAGTGTGTCGCTGGCAACGCTGTCAACCACTTGTCCTGCCAGGATTCGCTCACTGGCCGCCAGAGGGCCAGGACGTGCTCGTTTGACCTGCCAGTTGTCGCCTGGTGCTGAGTGGAGGCGGGTGTGGATTGTGGTGTGGTGCGCCCGCTGGCCGGAGGGCCCGGCTGGTGGTATGGTGGTTGGTGGTGTGTCCCGCGTACGGCGGGTGGACACGGCGTGCCTTGACTTCTCAGGGGATGTGGACTGGGCGATTGTGGAAGTTGCTGTCGTCGATGTGCTTCAAGCGGATGTCCAGGATTTGATAGGGCTGGAAAAGCTTTCCCTTACGCGAGTGGCGATGACCTTCTGCAGGAGCTCGCTGTACAAGGAGTTTGTGGCGTGTTGGGCCGGCCACTCTGTTCCAGTCACCGACACGGCTGTGTCTGTGGCCGTTTCGGATCCCTGGGGGGCCGTGCAGTACGTGAGTGTGCATGGTGTACCGGTGACGTTCTCTGAGGATGAGCTGCGGGTTGTGTTTGGAAAATATGGAGAGGTGCAGTGTCATCGTTTCAACCATCTGCGTACAGGTCGGCTGAGCGGGCTGCGTACGGGCATTCGTACGCTAGGTATGAAGATTACGTCACCGGTACCATCTCGTCTTCTGTATCGTGGGCTCTCGCTCAGAGTATTCTATCAGGGACAGACTCATACTTGTTTCCGGTGTGGTGCTGAGGGCCATGTGGCAGCGAGCTGTGATGCTCCTCGGGCTGAGGCTCCCTCCATTTTCTTGGAGGGTGACTTCCCCCCTTTGGAGACGCGGGGGGCTTCCTCATCGCTTTCTCGCCCTGGCGAGGTGCCTGGGGTGGTTCCTGCGGCGGGTTCAGCGAGTGCTCTCTCGGTCCCTGTTTGGTCGGGACATAGTACGTCTGCTTCCCCAGTGTGCTCTGTGGGAACGGGAGCTCCTACCTCGGGGGTTCCTCGTTCGGTGGTGGCGGAGGTGCATCCACGGCCGGAGGCTTCTGTGCGGTCCTCGGCTGCTGCTGTTGGTGTGGTGCCTGCTTCCCCTGCTGAAGATTGTCTGCTGCCCGGGGATGCTGGGGTGGTGGGGTGTGTGTCCTCCTCCCTGCCCTCTGACTCTGCGTCGACTCCCTCGTCGTCTACGAAGGTCGCCTTATCCAGTGGTTCGTCAGCTGCGATTGCCTCGGCGTCCGTGGTGGATGCCCCCTGTGAGCTGGAGTGTGCTCTCCCGCTTTCTGGACCTGCTCCTTCTGCTCCGGTCTCCGGGCGTGGTGGTAAGCTGTGGCCCCATGCTGTGGAGGTTGCTGCTGTGTGTGCCCGTGCTGCTTCGGCTTTGGGCCCGCCCGCGTCGGGTTCTTCTGGAGCACCCCTTGCTGGGGGTCGTTGTACCGACGATCAGCAGCCTCATGTGAAGCGCCGTCGTTCGGCTCAGGATACATCGCCTCGTCGGTTGTGGGCGGAGGGCGGTGTTGCGATAGAGGTTGCGGGCGAGGACATCGAGGAGGTTTCTTCTGTGGTGCCTCCAGTGACGGCAGCTGCGCCTCCTGATGGTGGCACCTCTGGGTGGGTGGCTCATCGCGGTGACCGGGACCTGGTGGTCGTGTTGTCTAAGAGTACCTGTCGGGGGTCTTCGGCCCTTGTTCCGGTTGGTGGGGGCTCTGCGGATCCGGCAGAGGGCTCGTCCGTGGGGCTGGGTACGGCGACTGACGGTGTTCATTGTGATCGCCCTGGGGTCCGGGATGAAGTGCGGCCTGTGTGTCGCGACGGGTTGGGGGTGTCCTGAGGTTGTTCCGATGGCGCCCTCTGTAGTTTGTGCGTCCTTGAATGTTCGGGGTTTGAATGCTCTTTGGGTCCAGTTGGGCCTGTTGGATGTTTTGCAGGAGCAATGTGTGGATGTGGCTCTCATACAGGAGCATAATGTGCATGATGTGTCTGTGTTGCAGTGTCTAAGCGTGCATTATCATGTGGTGCTCAACTCGCCGAGGACGCCTTTCGGGGGGACCCTTATGTTATTCTCTCGTAAGGCCTCCTTCTCCGTGCTTCACACGGAGTTGGACGAGGATGGGCGGGTGTTGTTTGTGCGGGTGGAGTTTTTGGGGGTCGTGATTCCGTTTTTGACGGTGTACGCCCCCTCGGGTGCAGCGCGTTCGGGAGAGGGAGGAGTTTTTTCGGGTGGGGCTTCTTCCTTTCTTGCGCCATGATACGCGGGGCATGATTTTTGGAGGGGACTTCAATTGTGTGACGAGTGCGCGGGATTGTTGTAGCGCCCGTCCGCAGAATGTCTCGGGTGCGCTGCTGGAGGTGGTGCGTTCATGTGGTTTCCGGGACGCTGCCGTGCTCTTTGGTGGAGGGTTGTCGTTTACTTTTGCTGCACGTGGGGTGTGTTCGCGCATCGATAGGGTGTATGTCAATGGTGGGGAATGTACGGTGTATGATTTTCGCACTGTCCCGGTTGCATTCTCCGACCACAGTTTGGTGGTGGTCCGGGTTGGGGTACCCAGTCAGGTGCGGGTCGGTGCGGGGTGGTGGAAGCTAAACTGTGGGTTGTTGCGTTCTCCGCGTGTTTGTCGTCAGTTTCGGTGTTGGTGGGTCGGGATTCGAGCCCGGCGTTGTGAGTTTCTCTCTGTCTTGGAGTGGTGGGAGTGGTGTAAAGAGCAGTGTCGTTTGTTTTTTCGCGTGGTTGCTAAGCGAGAGGCTGCTGGGCGCTTTGGGTTGCTGCGGTTGTTGCAGGCGCAGCTGTCGAGGTTGTATGTACGGTACGATGCTGGTGTTGATTGTTTTGATAAGATTGTGGACTGCAAGGCGCGTATATGCGGGTTGCGGAGTGAGTAGGCGGAGGGTGTGCGTGTGAGGGCTCGTGTAAGTGAGAGGGTCGACGGGGAACGGATTTCTCCATTTCTTTTAAGTAAGGTACGGGCCGCGCGGGACTCCGTTCTTTTTACGGCCTTGCAACGGCCAGATGGGACGGTTGTTTCGGACACTGGTGGGGTGTTGCACTATGTTCGGCAGGAGTTGGCTGCGCTGTATGCAGAGGTGGCTGGGGACGCCGCACTTGCGGAGGATTTCTTGGGTCGGTGCCTTCCTGGGTTGTCGGTTGCGGAGTGTGCTGGTCTGGTGAAAGAGGTCTCCTTGGCGGAGCTGCTTGTGGTGGTGCGGTCGTTTCGTTCCGGGAAGGTGCCGGGTTCGGATGGTCTTCCTATTGAGTTCTATGTCGCCTTTTGGGATGTGTTGGGGGATGTTCTGCTGGAGGTGGTCCAGTCTTGTCTTCGGGAGTGCGTTCTGCCTATGTCTCAGTGCGTTGGGATTGTGCGGCTTCTCCCGAAGTCGGGCGATCTACGGTTATTCTCAAACTGGCGGCCCATTACTTTGTTGAATGTCGACTACAAGATCCTGTCTAAGGTCTTGGCTGGTCGGTGTCGCAGTGTTGTTGCGTCTGTTGTCTCTGTGGAGCAGTTTTGTGGTGTTCCGGGTTGTTCCTTGTTGCATTGCAATGCATTGATTCGAGATGTGCTCTTGTACGTGTCCGACGCTCGCTTGTCGGCAGCGATGCTTTGTCTGGATTGGTCGAAGGCTTTCGACCGTGTGTCGCTCGATTTTGTGTTTCGCGTGTTGGGGAGGCTGGGATTTCCGCCGTTGTTTGTTCGTTGGGTGCGTATGTTGTACGCTCAATGTTGTAGTCGGGTCTGTGTAAATGGGTTTTTGAGTGATTCTTTCCCTGTGCGTCGCTCGGTGCGGCAGGGTTGTCCGCTTTCGATGCTCCTGTATATCGTCTTTCAGGAGCCGTTTTTTCGGGCGATCAAGGGATGCCCGTTGATCGTCCCCCCCCCCGTTTGCCGTCGGGTCTTCGGTTGCCTATCTGCGGTTATGCAGATGATACCGTCCTGTTCCTGGCCTCGGAGGGGTCGGTTGGGGCGGTCCAGGTTGTGGTTGAGAGGTTCGAATTGGCCACTGGGGCGCAGGTGAATCGTGCGAAGTCCGGTCTTATGGGTCTTGGTGGGTGGTCCTCTCGCCTTGTGTGGGTGGGGTCATGGTTTCCGGTTGTCACTTCTATGCGGGTTTTGGGGCTTACCTGATTCGCTTCCTATGAGAGGTCCTTGGCTTGCAATTGGGATATGGTTTCCCGGAGTGTCGGTGTTGCGATTGGGTTGCTGGCTGTGCGCCCGTTGACGTTTTATCAGCGGGCGTTGCTTGTGAATTGCAAAGTTTTGTCCCGGGTCTGGTTCGTGGCTCGGGTTTTCCCCCTGGATCGTAAGCTGGCTTTCGGGTTGGAGCGCCAGGTTTATCGTTATGTGTGGTGTGGTCGTTACCACCCAATTCACCGGTCGACGTTGGTGTTGGCTGTGCGGGAGGGTGGGGTGGGCATTCCTGATGTGTTCACGAGGGCTCGGGCGCTCTTTTGGGTCTCGTTGTGTCAGGGGTTTGAGTTGGGTGGGGGGCTCAATGGTTTGTGTGTTTATTATTGCTCTGTTAGGTTTAGCTATTTGGTGGATTTTGGTGTTTGTCGGGAGGCGGCGGTCTGTACCCCCCCGGTTTACTCTTGGGCGGTGGCAATTCTTCGGGAGGTATGCCGCTGTCCGGGGTTCCTGTCCTTGTCGGTCAAGGCGGTGTATCGGGTTTTGTTTCGTCGTGTTCCACCGCGGGTGGAGGGTTTGTTCCCGTGTTGGAATTGGGGGGATGTGTGGGCGGCGCTGGGGGCTCGGTTTCTGGCTCCGCAACAGCGGGAATTGTTGTTTCGGCTCTTGCATTTGTCGTTGGCGACTAATGCACGGTTGTGCATGCTGGGTTTGCGTGCCTCTGATGCGTGTGTGCACTGTGGGCTCCCTGAGACGCAGTTGCATGTCTTTTATTTTTGCGGGCGGTTGCGGGGTTTGCTTGATTGGTTTCGGGACGTGTTGGTTGGAGTTTGTGGACCTGGGTGTCGGGGTGACCTTTTGAGATTTTTGTTTTTGTCCTTTCCGCGGAGGTCGCGCCGTGTTCGTAATACGCTTTGTCTTCTTGTTGCTGACTTTGTGTATTGTGTGTGGGTGGGTCGGAGGGAGGGTTATGGGGTTGCTAGGCTTTTGGGGTTTTTGAGGGGTCGTTTGCGGTTCACGTGGTGGTGGGTGCAGCGTGCGTTTCCGAGCGAGTTCCGTGGTTGGTTCACGGGTGGGTATGTGCGTGGGGTTGCTTTTGGGTGAGTGGTCTTCTGTTTTCATCCTAGATCCCCGGCCCTCCGGTAGGCCTCCTCGGGGGAGTTGTGCTGGGTGTGTGTGTGGTTGCTCCTGTGGTTGTGTGTTCGGTTTGGTGTGTGGGGTTGAGTGTGAGTGTGGGTTTGCTATGTTGGCTCCTGCGTGGGCCGTTGCTTGTACCTTGAGTGAGTTGCATGCGGCTGTTTGTTACTCTTTTTGTTGGTTTGATTGCTGTTCTTCCTGGAAGTGTGTTTGTTTAGGGTACATGTATCTCTGTGTTTCATTGTTCGCCCCGGATTCTTTCTTGGGGTTGTCATATAGTAGTGCCTGGGCCTTGGCCATGGTTTGTTTTCATGTTACTTATATGATTTGTGTGCGATGTGCTTATGCTTTGTGTTATTTCTGTAAGTGTGTGCATTGTGTATTTATATGTGTGTCTGGTTTATTCTTTATATGTTAGTTGTGTCTTTCCATGTCCGTATGCGTCCGTTTGTTGTGTGTCCGTTTCTATGTTTATGTGTATTCGGACTTGTGTCCCTGGAGTTTCTGGGGTCTTATTATGCAATGTTCTCTTCAATGCCTGTTTATGATTATGTTTTTGTTGTTATGTTCTGTTCTTAGGTTCATGTCATGTATATATTGTGCTATACTTTGTATATTTCTTTTATCAAAATAAAAAAAAAAAAAAAAAAAAAAACTTGTCCTGCCTCGCCTCACTACACCAGCGCTCTCCTCCGTCAAGACGAGCTACTCCAGCGCCTCGGCCGTCAAGACGAGCTACTCCAGTACTTGTCCGTCAAGACGAGAGCTCCAGCGCCTCGGCCGTCAAGACGAGCTACTCCAGTACTTGTCCGTCAAGACGAGCTACTCCAGTACTTGTCCGTCAAGACGAGCTACTCCAGCGCCTCGTCCGTCAAGGTAAACAACACCCTGTTTGATGGTCAAGCGTCACCTTTACCTGCGTTGCTTATATATGTTTAAAATATGATTATTAATGTGGTACATCAGAATTTTAATGTAAAAAAAATTGCCAAAAAGAATATAAATAATTGTCGTGACATTTCAGGTAAGTCATCGAGGGACAGACATCCACCAATCTTGAAGGTATGTAACAATTTCCTTCAGTTTCCATTGTTGCCATATACTGATGTGTGGTAATTAACAACACCTTAAGGAAAGTCAGACAACAAAGTCACTAAATAAACAAAGACAAGGCTGTGACGTCGACTACAGTCCTGTATACTGGGTGTGTGGAGGCGCACTTGTCGGCTGAACTACGTCCAGCAAGTAGTGACAAGTTGCCTGGCCAACTAGCAGTGAGCTGGCCGGACAGTTTTCGTGAAGGACTGAGCTGGAGGTCCCAGTAGACCAGTCTGGTGAAGGGAGCACCAACACACACAACAGGGTAAACCCCTGTTGACCGACCACCTGTTAATTTGTTTAGTCTCTCAGGAATCTGAAGTATTGGCACACATTGACTTTGTTATAAGCTTCTAAGTGTAAAGTAAGACACTGTAAAGTTGCTCCCAGAGGAACACAATGTGGAACAATGGATAAATTCTCCTAATTGTATAACACCAAAACTGCGGCAATTATATACACTGAAGGAGGTGTAGCAAACTGCGAAGTTCTCTAAGGCTACAGTACCTCCAGAGGTGACTGTCACTGCTGGTGGGTGTAGTGACTGGTGAGTGTGTTGAGGAGAGCAGAGGTGACTGTCACTGCTGGTGGGTGTAGTGACTGGTGAGGGTGTTGAGGAGAGCAGAGGTGACTGTTGCTGCTGGTGGGTGTAGTGACTGGTGAGGGTGTTGAGGAGAGCAGAGGTGACTGTCACTGCTGGTGGATGTAGTGACTGGTGAGGGTGTTAAGGAGAGCAGAGGTGACTGTCACTGCTGGTGGGTGTAGTGACTGGTGAGGGTGTTGAGGAGAGCAGAGGTGACTGTTGCTGCTGGTGGGTGTAGTGACTGGTGAGGGTGTTGAGGAGAGCAGAGGTGACTGTCACTGCTGGTGGGTGTTGTGACTGGTGAGGGTGTTGAGGAGAGCAGAGGTGACTGTTGCTGCTGGTGGGTGTAGTGACTGGTGAGGGTGTTGAGGAGAGCACAGGTGACTGTCACTGCTGGTGGGTGTAGTGACTGGTGAGGGTGTTGAGGAGAGCAGAGGTGACTCACTGCTGGTGAGTGTAGTGACTGGTGAGTGTGTTGAGGAGAGTAGCGGTGACTGTCGCTGCTGGTGACTGTAGTGACTGGTGCGGGTTTTGGGCAGACGCCGCCTGAGAATAGGTGTTGGTCGACATGAATATGATGGGGAACAATGTAGAACCTGTTGATGAGGACCTGTTGATGAGTCAAGAGAGTCAACTTGTGGGGCTTGCAGCTGTAGTGGAGATGAATGGAGTAAGAAATAACATGACAGAAAATAAATGTTATTGTGTGGTCTGAGAGCAGAGTGGAATCACTTTAAGTGCCTGAAATGGAAACTCGTAAATTGGTGAATAAGATTTAATTCCCCTGTACCTAGAGCCCTTGAATTCCAGCCTGAGAGTAAGCCTGGAGCCGGAACCGGAACTCTCTCCTGACAGGAGACGGATCCAAAAAAGACCTGAAGCCGAATTCGGACTTTTGCCTAAAAGCCAAAAAGTGCGGATTTGGCTTCATTGCCTCTGCTGTTACGAATGTTCTTGTTTTAGATTCAGCTACTTGGAACAAAATGTTGCAAGTAGCCCGGGCTGTGGTGAACCCGTAGTGGACTTTGCTGTTACGTAACTTGACAGCACATTAGCTGCACAGTACACTGTTGTGTAATAACATATCAATGGCTCCACCGGACACTGTAGTGACTTAACATGATATCAGAGTGGCTGCACACGCGTCCTCGCGAGCGTTCACGCCACAACAAATGTACTAAATTGCCCGAACCTAACCTAACTGAGGACCACGAATAGAAAACGGAATATCACGACAATTTTTGCTAGCCGCTATGATTTTAGTAAATCATTTTTTGGCAGTAGGGAGACTTATACGTCCAATCCCGATGTGCTATTCGAGAGAACAGGTTGATACAGGACAAGTTAGTGACTTAACATGATATTGTGGTGGCAGCGCAGGACAATGTTATAACTAAACGAGATTTTAAACTGGCTGCCCAGGAAAGTGGCAACCATGCATGGTGGAGTGGTGGCTGCACAGGCAAGGGCAATGACTGCTCAGGATAGACCAGGAGCTGCACAGGAAAAAGTTAACTCCAGCTGGCCAGTTCCTGACACCCCAAAACCATAGTTTACTGCTGGAGGGAATTGTTGCAGGAATTGTTCCCGTGATCCCAATAATCACCTAACTGTACACGTGACTGTTTGTGTGTTGGACTGGCAGGATATGTGACTGTTTGTGTGTTGGACTGGCAGGACATGTGACTGTTTGTGTGTTGGACTGGCAGGACATGTGACTGTTTGTTGGACTGGCAGGACATGTGACTGTGTGTTGAGAGGCGGGACTCTTTGGTCCCGCCTCTCAACTGTCAATCAACTGGTGTACAGATTCCTGAGCCTACTGGGCTCTATCATATCTTAATTATGAACTGTATATGGAGTCAGCCTCCACCACATCACTTCCTAGTGCATTCCATTTATTAACTACTCTGACACTGAAAAAATTATTTCTAACGTCTCTGTGGCTCATCTGGGTACTAAGTTTCCACCTGTATCCCCTTGTTCGTGTTCCACCCGCGCTAAAGAGTTTGTCTTTGTCCAACCTGTCAATTCCCCTGAGAATTTTGTAGGTGGTTATCATGTCTTCCCTTACTCCTCTGTTTTTCAGTGTTGTGAGGTTCAGCCCCCTTAGCCTTTCCTCGTAACTCATTTCTCTCAGTTCCGGGACCAGTCTGGTGGCATACCTCTGAATCTTCTCTAACTTCGTCTTGTATTTAACTAGGTATGGACTCCAGGCTGGAGCTGCATACTCCAGGATTGGTCTGATATAAGTGGTATACAGGGTCCTGAACGATTCCTTACAAAAGTTTCTAAAGGCAGTTCTTATGTTGGCCAGTCTAGCATATGCCGCTGATGATATCCATTTGATGTGGGCCTCTTTGGACAGTTCGGTGTGATATCGACCCCCAGATCTTTCTCTCTATTTGACTCTTGTAGGATTTCACCTCCCAGATGGTACCTTGTGTTCAGCCTTCTGCTCCCTTCGCCTAATTTCATTACTTTACACTTTCCTGCGTTGAACTTTAGCAGCCATTTTCTAGACCATTCCTCCAGTTTGTCCAGGTCGTCCTGTAGTCTGTCTGTCCTCATCTGTTTTTATTCTTCTCATAATTTTTGCATCATCAGCAAACATTGAGAGGAACGAGTCTATACCCTCTGGAAGGTCGTTTACATATACTAGAAACAGGATGGGTCCGAGTACAGAGCCCTATGGAACCCCGCTGGTGACATCTCGCCACTCTGATGCCTCCCCCCTCACCGTTACTCGCTGTTTCCTATTGCTTAGATACTCCCTTATCCACTGGAGCACCTTACCTTTTACTCCTGCCTGTTGCTCCAACTTTTGTAACAGCCTTTTGTGAGGTACTGTGTCAAAGGCTTTCTGACAGTCCAAGAAAATGCAGTCTGCCCACCCTTCTCTTTCCTGCCTAATTTGTGTTGCTTGGTCATAGAATTCTATTAGGCCTGTGAGGCACATTTACTATCTCTGAACCCATGCTGGTGGTGTGTTACAAAGCTGTTTCCCTCCAGATGCTCTACGAGCCTTTTCCTCACAATCTTGTCCATCATCTTGCATGGTATACAAGTTAGGGGAAACTGGCCTGTAGTTCAGTGCCTCTTGCTTGTCACCCTTTTTGTAAATTGAGACTACATTAGCTGTCTTCCAGCTTTCCGGAAGGTCTCCCGTTTCCAGTGACCTGTTATACACCATAGAGAGTGGCACACTTAGTGCTTCTGCACCTTCTTTCAGAATCCATGGTGAGATTCTGTCAGGCCCAACAGCCTTTGACACATTCAGCTCCAGCAGATTCCTTTTGACCTCATCACTGGTGAGGTAAAATTCCTCCAAGGTTGTTTGGTTTGCCTCCTCCTTTAGTGCAGGGTCCTCTCCTTGTTCTATTGTTCTATGGTGTATTAACCTGACTGTACACGTGACTGTTGGTGTATTAACTGACTATACACGTGACTGTTGGTGTATTAACCTGGCTGTACACGTGACTGTTGGTGTATTAACTGACTATACACGTGACTGTTGGTGTATTAACCTGACTGTACACGTGACTGTTGGTGTATTAACTGACTATACACGTGACTGTTGGTGTATTAACCTGACTGTACACGTGACTGTTGGTGTATTAACTGACTATACACGTGACTGTTGGTGTATTAACTGACTATACACGTGACTGTTGGTGTATTAACCTGACTGTACACATGACTGTTGGTGTATTAACCTGACTGTACACGGGACTGTTGGTGTATTAACTGACTATACACGTGACTGTTGGTGTATTAACCTGACTGTACACGTGACTGTTGGTGTATTAACCTGACTGTACACGGGACTGTTGGTGTATTAACTGACTATACACGTGACTGTTGGTGTATTAACCTGACTGTACACGTGACTGTTGGTGTATTAACCTGACTGTACACGGGACTGTTGGTGTATTAACTGACTATACACGTGACTGTTGGTGTATTAACCTGACTGTACACGTGACTGTTGGTGTATTAACTGACTATACACGTGACTGTTGGTGTATTAACCTGACTGTACACGTGACTGTTGGTGTATTAACCTGACTGTACACGTGACTGTTGGTGTATTAACCTGACTGTACACGTGACTGTTGGTGTATTAACCTGACTGTACACGAGACTGTTGGTGTATTAACTGACTATACACGTGACTGTTGGTGTATTAACCTGAATGTACACATGACTGTTGGTGTATTAACCCTGACTGTACACGTGACTGTTGGTGTATTAACCCTGACTGTACACGTGACTGTTTGTGTATTAACCCTGACTGTACACGTGACTGTTGGTGTATTAACCCTGACTGTACACGTGACTGCTGGTGTATTAACCAGACTGTACACGTGACTGTTGGTGTATTAACCAGACTGTACACGTGACTGTTGGTGTATTAACCTGACTGTACACGTGACTGTTGGTGTATTAACCAGACTGTACACGTGACTGTTGGTGTATTAACCAGACTGTACACGTGACTGTTGGTGTATTAACCTGACTGTACACGTGACTGTTGGTGTATTAACCAGACTGTATACGTGACTGTTGGTGTATTAACCCTGACTGTACACGTGACTGCTGGTGTATTAACCAGACTGTACACGTGACTGTTGGTGTATTAACCAGACTGTACACGTGACTGTTGGTGTATTAACCTGACTGTACACGTGACTGTTGGTGTATTAACCTGACTGTACACGTGACTGTTGGTGTATTAACCTGACTGTACACGTGACTGTTGGTGTATAAACCCTGACTGTACACGTGATTGTTGGTGTATTAACCCTGACTGTACACGTGACTGTTGGTGTATTAACCAGACTGTACACGTGACTGTTGGTGTATTAACCAGACTGTACACGTGACAGTTGGTGTATTAACCTGACTGTACACGTGACTGTTGGTGTATTAACCCTGACTGTACACGTGACTGTTGGTGTGTTAACCAGACTGTATACGTGACTGTTGGTGTATTAACATAACTGTACACGTGACTGTTGGTGTGTTAACCAGACTGTATACGTGACTGTTGGTGTATTAACATAACTGTACACATGACTGTTGGTGTGTTAACCAGACTGTATACGTGACTGTTGGTGTATTAACATAACTGTACATGTGACTGTTGGTGTGAGTTGTGAGAAATGTAGGGAAGATAACGCGCCGAGCTTTTTCAGGTCCAGTCCTTGTGTTATTGCGCAGAGCAAGGAGAGTGGTGTGTTATTGCGCTGAGCAAGGAGAGTGGTGTGTTATTGCGCTGAGCAAGGAGAGTGGTGTGTTATTGCGCTGAGCAAGGAGAGTGGTGTGTTATTGCGCTGAGCAAGGAGAGTGGTGTGTTATTGCGCTGAGCAAGGAGAGTGGTGTGTTATTGCACTGAGCAAGGAGAGTGGTGTGTTATTGCGCAGAGCAAGGAGAGTGGTGTGTTATTGCGATGAGCAAGGAGAGTGGTGTGTTATTGCGCTGAGCAAGGAGAGTGGTGTGTTATTGCGCAGAGCAAGGAGAGTGGTGTGTTATTGCGCTGAGCAAGGAGAGTGGTGTGTTATTGCGCAGAGCAAGGAGAGTGGTGTGTTATTGCACAGAGCAAGGAGAGTGGTGTGTTATTGCGCAGAGCAAGGAGAGTGGTGTGTTATTGCGCTGAGCAAGGAGAGTGGTGTGTTATTGCACAGAGCAAGGAGAGTGGTGTGTTATTGCGCAGAGCAAGGAGAGTGGTGTGTTATTGCGCTGAGCAAGGAGAGTGGTGTGTTATTGCGCAGAGCAAGGAGAGTGGTGTGTTATTGCGCAGAGCAAGGAGAGTGGTGTGTTATTGCGCAGAGCAAGGAGAGTGGTGTGTTATTGCGCTGAGCAAGGAGAGTGGTGTGTTATTGCGCAGAGCAAGGAGAGTGGTGTGTTATTGTGCTGAGCAAGGAGAGTGGTGTGTTATTGCGCAGAGCAAGGAGAGTGGTGTGTTATTGCGCAGAGCAAGGAGAGTGGTGTGTTATTGCGCTGAGCAAGGAGAGTGGTGTGTTATTGCGCAGAGCAAGGAGAGTGGTGTGTTATTGCGCTGAGCAAGGAGAGTGGTGTGTTATTACGCAGAGCAAGGAGAGTGGTGTGTTATTGCGCAGAGCAAGGAGAGTGGTGTGTTATTGCGCAGAGCAAGGAGAGTGGTGTGTTATTGCGCAGAGCAAGGAGAGTAGTGTGTTATTGCGCAGAGCAAGGAGAGTGGTGTGTTATTGCACAGAGCAAGGAGAGTGGTGTGTTATTGCGCAGAGCAAGGAGAGTGGTGTGTTATTGCACAGAGCAAGGAGAGTGGTGTGTTATTGCGCTGAGCAAGGAGAGTGGTGTGTTATTGCACAGAGCAAGGAGAGTGGTGTGTTATTGCGCAGAGCAAGGAGAGTGGTGTGTTATTGCGCAGAGCAAGGAGAGTGGTGTGTTATTGCGCAGAGCAAGGAGAGTGGTGTGTTATTGCGCAGAGCAAGGAGAGTGGTGTGTTATTGCACAGAGCAAGGAGAGTGGTGTGTTATTGCGCAGAGCAAGGAGAGTGGTGTGTTATTGCGCAGAGCAAGGAGAGTGGTGTGTTATTGCACAGAGCAAGGAGAGTGGTGTGTTATTGCGCAGAGCAAGGAGAGTGGTGTGTTATTGCGCAGAGCAAGGTGAGTGGTGTATTATTGCACAGAGCAAGGAGAGTGGTGTGTTATTGCGCAGAGCAAGGAGAGTGGTGTGTTATTGCACAGAGCAAGGAGAGTGGTGTGTTATTGCACAGAGCAAGGAGAGTGGTGTGTTATTGCGCAGAAGCAAGGTGAGTGGTGTATTATTGCACAGAGCAAGGAGAGTGGTGTGTTATTGCGCTGTTCCCGAATCTCGACATATGTTCTCAATCTTTATATAAGTATTTATATTATTTATATACTTTCTTGAGGTTTTCTTGAGATGATTTCGGGGCTTTTGTTAGTGTCCCCGCGGCCCGGTCCTCGACCAGGCCTCCACCCCCAGGAAGCAGCCCGTGACAGCTGACTAACACCCAGGTACCTATTTTACTGCTAGGTAACAGGGGCGTAGGGTGAAAGAAACTCTGCCCAGTGTTGCTCGCCGGTGCCTGGGATCGAACCCAGGACCACAGGATCACAAGTCCAGCGTGCTGTCCGCTCGGCCGACCGGCTCCCTAGAACAACCTTGGAACATATAAATACTAGAGCAACCTTGGAACATATAAATACTAGAGCAACCTTGGAACATATAAATACTAGAGCAACCTTGGGACATATAAATACTAGAGCAACCTTGGGACATATAAATACTAGAGCAACCTTGGGACATATAAATACTAGAGCAACCTTGGAACATATAAACAGATGAACAAACTTTACTTATAGTCTTTTCAAAATGCGCTAAATATATTTTTATATAATTTATATTAAAAATAACGGCTCACGAAGGCGGCCTTGATAACGCAAAAAGATATTTCAAGACTTTACCTTCCTTCAATTTGGAGAAAGTGGAAGTCTAAGAGGACTGTCTCGCCGCTCTCATCAATACTGGAGCACCGCGCCTCTGCTTATTAGCCCGGGGGGAGAACCGGGAGGAAGCCAGGAGAACCGGGTGGGAGGGAGGGAGAACCCGGTGGGAGGGAGGAGAACCCGGGTGGGAGGGTGAACCCGGAGTGATGCGAGAGGCGGCAGAGAGGGAGGGGGAGAGGAACAGTGTAAGGAAACAGAGCCAGATGGGCAACCATGACAGGTGTCAGCATCTCAATCCTCTCCCCTTGAGGATTCATTCTGTGTGTTACCTTGAATGTTTTTGGAGAACCACCATGAAGTCTATGACTATGGGGTAGGTACCACCAGCAGCAGCCGGCTCCAGCCGCTAGGTCCCCGGTTCAGTTCCCGCCAGCGTGAAGCGTCTGACGAATAAATTGCTTCCTCAATATGCCTTGCAGATTTTTTCTCCCCGTCAACGGGAAATTTATGACATTGAAACCTTGCCCGTGTTTCATCAGACTTACAAATAAAGTCGTGAATAGATTCAGTCACCAATATATTATCATCTTCACAGCGTTTGATCATTGATTGTACACTGAAAAATTCAATGTGTCTTCTGATTAATGTGTGAGTGTAATGTCCTCTTGCATGCTCGTCCCAGTTATGGTTACAAGGATTATGGTTCACGTTACACACGACTCCGGCTATTATTAAGGACTTGAGTCATACACTGGACGTTACCAACGTCAATAAAAATAGAAGACATTTACCGGTTTGACCAAATACAATAGTTCCTCTTTTTACTTTCTAATTGCATTTTATGTCAATATATTTACCTGAGGGTCACTAAATCTAGTGGCCTCTATGAGGACAGGAAGCCGTCGGTTTGTCGAAGGTCTCGCCAGTTGCCGTGATGATCTCTTCCAGTTATACTTTAAAATTGAACAGTTTTGGCATTTACGGCTTCGGCGGGTAGGCAGTTCCATGGGTTAATACCCCTGTGGGTGAAAAAGTATCTCCTGTCCTCAGTCTTACATTGTGACTTGTTGAGCTTGAAACTGTTTGTCCCTGTTTGTGTTGCATCTGACTGTGACTATGTAAACACCATCTGTTGAGCGCACCCGACCTCATTTTCTCTTCCCAGGTGGAAGGCTGTGATCTTATTTGACCCTTGTGTAGTTTCTATCTTTCTAATCACATTTTTAGTGTGCAGAAGTGATGTGGATGGTGTCTTGGTCAACAGGGATCAGTTCACCCAGGACAGTCCTGAACACAAGACGTGTTCCGGAGGGAAAAAGTGGCCGAGACGGTGTAGACTGAATTGTTTGTAATACTTACCGAAGTATTGGTGATTGGACCGACGTATCCCAGGATGGCCAAGATGAGTCACGAGATGGAAGTACTATATGTCTTTTAAGGCTTGTTTTAATTAAAGCCTTTGTGGAAGTCTGCCAGTGTGTTGCTGGAGACTTCTGCAAGTGTGTTGCTGGAGACCCCTGCCAGTGTGTTGCTGGAGACCTCTGCCAGTGTGTTGCTGGAGACCTCTGCCAGTGTGTTGCTGGAGACCCCTGCCAGTGTGTTGCTGGAGACCTCTGCCAGTGTGTTGCTGGAGACTTCTGCCAGTGTGTTGCTGGAGACCCCTGCCAGTGTGTTGCTGGAGACCTCTGCCAGTGTGTTGCTGGAGACCTCTGCCAGTGTGTTGCTGGAGACTTCTGCCAGTGTGTTGCTAAAGACTTCTGCCAGTGTGTTGCTGGAGACTTCTGCCAGTGTGTTGCTGAAGACTTCTGCCAGTGTGTTGCTAAAGACTTCTGCCAGTGTGTTGCTGGAGACTTCTGCCAGTGTGTTGCTGAAGACTTCTACCAGTGTGTTGCTAAAGACTTCTGCCAGTGTGTTGCTGGAGACTTCTGCCAGTGTGTTGCTGGAGACTTCTGCCAGTGTGTTGCTGAAGACTTCTGCCAGTGTGTTGCTGGAGACTTCTGCCAGTGTGTTGCTGGAGACTTCTGCCAGTGTGTTGCTGGAGACTTCTGCCAGTGTGTTGCTGGAGACTTCTGCCAGTGTGTTGCTGAAGACTTCTGCCAGTGTGTTGCTGGAGACTTCTGCCAGTGTGTTGCTGGAGACTTCTGCCAGTGTGTTGCTGGAGACCTCTACCAGTGTGTTGCTGGAGACCCCTGCCAGTGTTGCTGGAGACCCCTGCCAGTGTTGCTGGAGACCCCTGCCAGTGTTGCTGGAGACCTCTGCCAGCATGTTGCTGGAGACCCCTGCCAGTGTTGCTGGAGACCTCTACCAGTGTGTTGCTGGAGACCCCTGCCAGTGTTGCTGGAGACCCCTGTCACTGTTGCTGGAGACCCCTGCCAGTGTGTTGCTGGAGACCCCTGCCAGTGTTGCTGGAGAGTAGAAGTGGTGTTTTGGCACGGTGACAATACTGTATAGGACTGGTCCATGATTTACTGAGAAAGGTGAACTCGCCGGCGTGAGGACCATAGAAGACAGACTTACCTATGACTCGGGGAGGGATCGTGAAAAAATAGAGGCACTAAGGCCCCATACACAGTTTGATAAGTAAAGAACCCGGTTTCTGGCTAACTGAGGCCGTAACACTGACCTCGTGAAGAAATTTTCCGGATCATATGATGGTGCTCATCGTTACTATAAATACGACCTAAACGTAAGGATGGGCTACTCCTCTGTAACTACCTAGACAACAGGACAGTAAGGATTAAATTTCTACAGAGACACTCTGACTACTTTGACCTCCATACAGGTGTACCCCAAGGGTCAGTCCTTGGTCAGATGCTCTACATTCTCTACATCAGTGACATCCCAAGACACAATTGCCTGCACCTCACTAACCATCTGCTACGATGACGACGTCTCCCGCCTCGTCACCAGCACCTCAGTAGACACGTAAGGCACAAGATGAACTTGACATAGTGACAGACTGGCAGAATGACTGGCGCATCAAAACAAACTTTCCCAAATCTAAAATCACTTACTTTTCCTGCGAACGAAACACACGCACACTCCAAGTGAAACTATATTCCCTCTCTCCAATTGCCACAAACATCTCATTATCACCTTCCACCACAGTTCTGGGCCTCACACTTAACCAACACTTACATTACCACACACACAGACGCATTGCTCACAACATGCAAGAGCTCACCAGGCCATAGGAAAGATATTATCAGGGGAACGCGCCAAGCCATTACACTTATATAGCACTTGGTGATAGGGAAATTTACCAGATTAAGGTTTGCCAAAACCTGACACTAAAACGCACCTCTAGAAAGAACTCCTGAGACCCCTCACAACATACACCCCACTTGCAACATCCTTCGCTGCACTTACTAATGAACTAAAACTCTATAGGAGTCAAAACCGAACACTTAAGTGGATTAGTAATACTCGCTGGCAAGATTTCAACACTAGTGGAAATCTATTGTGAATGTGAATGTTGTACTTCATGAAAGCTCAAACATTCTAGCCATAAATGTCTATTGGAAAAATCTGGTTGAGAAACAAATAGACTTCTCTCCTCTCACGAACATCACACTGATCTCACTACCACACTCAGACGTGCACATACACAAGATCTCTTCACCGCTCTACGAGATCCTCCACCTGATCCTGTATACAGATTCTCTCTACAACCAGAAAAAGTTTCTCTTTCTCTACAACCAGAAAAAGTTTCTCTTTCTCTACAACCAGAAAAAGTTTCTCTTTCTCTACAACCAGAAAAAGTTTCTCTTTCTCTACAACCAGAAAAAGTTTCTCTTTCTCTACAAACACCACCTTAAAATCCGCCAACTCAGCCCTGGTAGATTTGAGCCAATCACTGCGATGATGCGGCTGTTGTTGTTGTCACCGAAACACCCATTGTGAGTACTTGGCTCTCTAGCCCGCGGCCAAACAACATGCAGCTGGGTCAAGTCCTGGCCACTTTGTCTCCTGACGACTCTCACGTATTCTTCTTCTGTACCCACTTCCCTGCTCGCCCTTCGGGGCATTCTTGGCCTGTATCTTGTCTAGTTTATGGACTGAGCAGTGCAGACGTGTGTCTGGGGAGCTCCTGCTGGCTCTTGTTGTTGTCTTACACTCAACTACTCGGAACTAAATTTTGCATGTAGCACGGACCATAGTGAGCCCGTAAACAGGACCTGCTGGCCGTCTCCAGCTGTCTTATTGATGCTACCTGCAGCCACCTCGCACCACCTGTGTGTCACACCACCCCCACCTGTGTGTCACACCACCCCACCTGTGTGTGTCACACCACCCCACCTGTGTGTCACACCACCCCACCTGTGTGTCACACCACCCCACCTGTGTGTGTCACACCACCCCACCTGTGTGTGTCACACCACCCCACCTGTGTGTCACACCACCCCACCTGTGTGTGTCACACCACCCCACCTGTGTGTCACACCACCCCCACCTGTGTGTCACACCACCCCCACCTGTGTGTCACACCACCCCACCTGTGTGTCACACCACCCCCACCTGTGTGTCACACCACCCCACCTGTGTGTGTCACACCACCCCACCTGTGTGTGTCACACCACCCCACCTGTGTGTCACACCACCCCACCTGTGTGTGTCACACCACCCCACCTGTGTGTCACACCACCCCCACCTGTGTGTCACACCACACCCCCCACCTGTGTGTCCCCCCCCCCTGTGTCACCCCCCCACCTGTGTGTCCCCCCCCCCTGTGTCACACCACACACCCCCCCCACCTGTGTGTTGTGGGAACCGACCTGTGAGATTTATATTTATTTAATTTATATGAATTTATATTTACGTTAATTTATATACTTCGATAGCAATTTGTATAATAATGAGTGGACTGTATTTCTGCAATAATCTCATAATCTCACAAATCGATCCTCTACACACTAGGGGGGTTTATATTAATTTAATTTATATATATGCAGCCAATCAAACTACAGTATTATACTACATACATTGAAGAGGTTCCTTATCTTATTTGTACAGCAGGCCTTAGTCCACCAGGTATAACCAGGATGTAGACACCACATTTTCCCTCTTTGAGGTAGCTTCCATCACCCTGGTAACTGATGCACAAAGCCTTGCTTCCTCGTCTTGACCTGTCAAAAGGGCGCTAACTGTGAAGCCAGAAACCTAGTATATGACAAGCTATATCAGAGAAAACACTGTACATGGAACCTTTAAGACCTGGCTTAATTACCTTTAGTATGAGGCTATCTCGTGCTCTAACTGGGTCACCCTATATACTGACATTAATGGCTATAAATGAAAGATAAATGGGTTTCGGAAGAACACTTAACTTGATTTGTTGACAGCGTGTTGATGATGGTACACCTTTGGTTTCCATAACACTTCATCCAAGTAAAATTAACAGGAGCCGTATTTGCTCCCGTGAGCCTCTGTGGTCTTAGTATCAACAATGGCTGCCCCTTCTTCCTCACTCTGACGCCTGGCTTACATTGTCCAGATGACAGAAAGTGATAGAAGGGTCACATTTACTCTACTTTAATAATGATAATTAAGTTAATTTATATGAGATGTTCTATGATGGTATATCCCGTTTTCTATAGACGGTAATTCCACTACAAGTTACGTTTTCTATGGGTAACTTGTTTATACAACACAGCTGCAATTATCTGTCTGTATGATATTATTATATGGTGTCGGATTTTCCGACATGTGTCACACCACACCCCCACCTGTGTCACACCCCCCACCGGTGTGTCACACCCCCCACCCACCTGTGTGTCACCCCCCCCACCTGTGTGTCACCCCCCCCACCTGTGTGTCACACCCCCCCACCTGTGTGTCACCCCCCCCCCCCAACCTGTGTTTTAACCCCCCCCCCCCTACCAGTGCGTCACACCATGTCGGAGCCATTATGTCTGTACGTGACATAATAGGCTCCTCCACACCTCCATCAGGGCGGAAGAAGTCCGCTGGACTGAAATTCAATTGTAATGTTAATTATGAAATTGTCTATACAGCGATCTCTGAAGTATTACAGATCAAGCTGGAGGAAGTGGTTGGCTTTCAAATGCTTCACGGCAACTGGATGGTGAAGACTGTAAACAGTGTGACATTTTCTGAGTTTCTGAGGAAGTATGATGATCTTATCACTTTGGCTAATGGGAAAGGGTCGGGACAAGTGATTAATTTGTGAATGAGGTTTACACATTTTTCTGTGAGGGATGTGCCCTTCGCAATGTTGAATGGGACTATTGCTAACATTCTTGCACAGTGTGGAAAAGTGGACATTGTCCGTCTGAACAAGGATATCTTTGGTACAGCCAAATAATTTTTTATTGGAACAAGAACATTGAAAATGGAACTTAACCAAAATATTCCTTCATCAGTGTAAGTGGTGGACAACAACAGTGACTTTATTTACAGTGGACAGTCGAAAACTTGCTCTAAGTGTGAGCGTGTGGGTCACCTTGCTGCCGCCTGCCAAGTGGAGGCAGAAGACCGTATTAACATTTATCATGAAAACTTTCTCCCAAATGCCAGGGAAGAATGTACCAGACCCGGCCCACACTGAGGCAGGTGCTACAGTACCAGGCGGAGTGTACCTGACCCGGCCCACACTGAGGCAGGTGCTGCAGTACCAGGCGGAGTGTACCTGACCCGGCCCACACTGAGGCAGGTGCAGCAGTACCAGGCGGAGTGTACCTGACCCGGCCCACACTGAGGCAGGTGCTATAGTACCAGGCGGAGTGTACCTGACCCGGCCCACACTGAGGCAGGTGCTGCAGTACCAGGCGGAATGTACCTGACCCGGCCCACACTGAGGGAGGTGCTGCAGTACCAGGCGGAGTGTACCTGACCCGGCCCACACTGAGGCAGGTGCTACAGTAACAGGCGGAGAGGATAACACAACCCACAACTCTGCTGGTGAGACGACTCCGGCAGTGTTTCCTGGTGTGAGAACAGGGCACTGACGGAGACTTGGTTCAGGACGGTATAGTGAAGCGGTCCAGGACGCTCTGTCAGAGGTAGTCCGTCCTGGTGACGGTGAGGTAGTCCGTCCTGGTGACGGTGAGGTATAGTCCGTCCTGGTGACGGTGAGGCAGTCTGTCCTGGTGACGGTGAGGCAGTCCGTCCTGGTGATGGTGAGGTATAGTCCGTCCTGGTGACGGTGAGGTATAGTCTGTGGGAACCGACCTGTGAGATTTATATTTATTTAATTTATATGAATTTATATTTACGTTAATTTATATACTTCGATAGCAATTTGTATAATGATAAGTGGACTGTATTTCTGCAATAATCTCATAATCTCACAAATCGATCCTCTACACATTAGGGGGGGTTATTAAATTAATATATATGCAGCCAATCAAACTACAGAATTAACTACATACATTGAAGAGGTTCCTTATCTTATAGTACAGCAGGTTAGTCCACCAGGTATAACTAGGGTGTAGACACCAAATTATCCTCTTTGAGGTAGCTTCCATCACCCAGTAACTGGTGCACAAAATCTTGCTTCCTCGTCTTGACCTGTCAAAAGTGCGCTAGCTGTGAAGCCAGATTCTATATATGACAAGCTATATCAGAGAAAACTGTACATGGAACATTGAAGACCTGGCTTAATTACCTTTAGTTTGAGGCGATTTCGTGATCTAACCGGACCACCCTATATCCTGACATTAATGGCCATAAATGAATGATACATGGGTTTCGGAAAGAACACTTAACTTGAATTTGTAGACAGCGTGTTGATAATGGTACACTTTTAGTTTCCATAACACTACGTCCAAGTAAAATTAACAGGAGCCGAATTTGCTCCCGTGTGAGCCTCTGGTCTCTTATAAACAATGGCCGACGTTACTGGCCGACATTGTCCAGATATGATAGGAGCCGAATTTGCTCCACACGTCTCGGAGGTGACACAACAATGGCTCCCCTCCTTTCTCACTGACGCCTGGCTTACATTGTCCAGATTTCAGAAAGTGATAGAAGGGTCACATTTACTCTACTTTAATATTGATAATTAAGTTAATTTATATAAGATGTTTTTATGATGGTAAAGTCCAAAGACTAATGTATTTAAGAATAATTCCCACCATAATAGGTGGTGAATTATAATAGTGTGTGGTGATGATATCCCGTTTTCTTTAGACGGTAATTCCACTACAAGTTACGTTTTCTATGGTTAACTTGTTTATACAACACAGCTATTATCTGTCTGTATGATATTAAATGGTGTCGGATTTTCCGACATAGTCCGTCCTGGTGACGGTGAGGTATAGTCCGTCCTGGTGACGGTGAGGTATAGTCCGTCCTGGTGACGGTGAGGTATAGTCCGTCCTGGTGACGGTGAGGTATAGTCCGTCCTGGTGACGGTGAGGTATAGTCCGTCCTGGTGACGGTGAGGTATAGTCCGTCCTGGTGACGGTGAGGTATAGTCCGTCCTGGTGACGGTGAGGTATAGACCGTCCTGGTGACGGTGAGGTATAGTCCGTCCTGGTGACGGTGAGGTATAGTCCGTCCTGGTCCTTCCTCACTGAGGATGGCTGGCAGCACGATGTATACCTTTTACCAGGGCCAGGAACAGGCAAGCTTTAAGTGGAGAATACCTGGGCACACGGCTGCTTCGTGCTGAGTTGCCCCATTAGATCGGGCAAATATGTTTTAAATGACTTTTCGCCGATGAAGGAACTCACGCCTCACGAAAATAATGGGGAGGCTGGTGAACCTGTGAAGGAATCAGAGGTGGGTCCTGTGGAAGAGGACTGAAATATAAGAGCTGTCAGACCTGCCCAGTTGCCACTCACTGGTGTCGTGAAGAATGAAGTTTTTGCCCCGTCTGGTGTTGTGTCGGAGAAGGTATTTGCTGAATGTCATGAAGGTGGGATTGATGTTACCAAGATAATGACTTTTACAGCATCGAAAAAGTGAGAAATTGTGAGGAGAGATGCTGGTAAATACACTAAAGAGGAGAAAGTATGTGGTCGGTGGTGAAGGAGATCCACCCACGTCCCTCCCAGTTTCTCCGGATGTGTTGGAGGCTGAGGAGGTATATCTGTTGCTGTGGTAAATGTTGAGGCACAAGAGAATGACTAGGATCGGAGGGGGGGGGGGCTGAGCAGAGTAAGCATTTGGGTGGGGATTGGTCTGTGATTGACTATGGTGATTGTGCCCAAAATTCGGGGGCGTTTTGTGGTGATGTCTTTAGAGGCTGTTATGGCTCAATCGAAAGATGATCTAAGGACTGGTTCGGTGGTTGTGCCTGGCGGGATAAAGGTTGGTGATGGTGGTATTGCTGAAGCTGGCGGTTTAGGTGTCTGCAGATTGGTTGTCTGAGTTACAGAGGCCGAGTTTCGATGTGCCATGGTGAATGTTAATGACCTGTGACGTTCAGAAGCAAGTTCTCTTGAGTGTGTTACTCCGGCGACTTTTGCTGGTTTCTTGGAGCACAATGTTAGTGATTTAGAACGTTTACGGTTGTTGTAACAATACTTTCAGGTGTCTTGCCATTTGACGGGAGACGTGTTAGTCTTCCTGAAGAGGTCGTCGGTGATTAAGATCTTGGCTATTGAGAAGGATTAGGATGGTTGTGTGATGCTTATATAGCATTAGTTTTTGATCAGTTGGCTTTTATATTGAATGTTTATGCTCCATATAAAAACCAACTGTTCAAAAATTAATGCCATATAAGCATCACACAACCATCCTCATCCTTCTCAACAGCCAAGATCTTAATCACCAGCGACATCTTCAAGAGCACTAACACTCCTCCCATCAAATGGCGAGACGCCCGAAATACCACCTGAAAGAATTGTTCCAATAACTGTAAATGTTCCAAATCACTAACATTGTGCTCCTGAACCAAGAGACCATGAAAAGGTGCTGGAGTAAGATTGTGGCTCCTGGTGAGGAGTTTGAGTAAAGGCTACGTGACAACGTGTGAGGAAGCTGTCTGAGGACAAAGTACGACGTTTCTCTGCTATTGTGAACGATAGATAGTAGGGGCGACCTGAAGCCTGTAAGGTGGTCGTACCTATGAGGACCCCAACTGTGACAGAACCCTTTAAGTGGATAAATTGAGCACGTGTGCCAGTGTGGAACATGATAGGCGATTTCTTACACTCTAGTTGACAGTGGAGAGTAATATCATGAAGGGGAATTAGATCATCCCAACTGAGGAGAGAGAGGGTAAGTCACGCTGGCTCAGCGGGGTGTGTACTCATGACAGTGGGCCAGATTTGAACCGTTTCCCTAAGTAAGGTGATATTGAACCCCTTTTCCATAAGCAAGACTATTTCAGGGTGATTTTTCCAAGGTGCACTTCATTACCCATACATTGACTGATTGCAGTAAGAGTTATTAACATTATTATTATCGGAGGGAGGTGTTCATTCTGATAATTTGACAGTAAGTGTAAACCCCTCCCCTGGTGTACCTTATCTGAGGCATGACACAAGAGCGATGATACTTGGTGGGGATTTTAATTGTGTGATGTCAGAGAGGCGGCTTGTGTCTCAAAGGTTGTGTTGCAATTGCTACAGCTGTGTGGTTTCCACAAGGCCGGGGATGGTGGCGTTCATGCATCGTTCACGGACGGATGCAACACTATTGAATCAATTTTATATTCATTGTTCGACGTGCGAAGTTAGACGCGGACCATGCCAGTCAACTTTTCGGATAATTGTTTGGTGTTGACAGTTTTGTACAGGAGTGTGTTGATTGATCATGGCCGTGATTGGTGGAAACTGAACTGTGGGTTGTTGAATGTATGCGAGGTCCGTGAGAGGTTTAGGAAGTTATAGGAGGTGCTGTGGGGTTGGATGTTTGAGGTTGCTAGTTGAATTGGTGAGAGTGGAATAAAATTGAATATCAGAAATACTTTCGAATTAAAGTCGGTTAGAGAAATTGCATCATAATGCGATGTTGGTGTTGTGTTTTGAAGAAATTACTGCGTGGAAGGAACGGCTGGTGGCGTTGAGGGGGGAATTGGTGGGGTGGGTGTTTGTGAGGCAAGAGGAGAGGGTATTTGATGAATCGTTGTCAGGATATGTCCTCGAGAGGATGATAGGTTAGGTTCGTGGTGAGGTTTGTATGGAGGGCATTCATTTGGGAGATTTGACCATGGTATGTAGTACTGCTGGTATGCTATATTGTGTGTGGGAGTGATTGCGTGATTTGTACTTCCGGGGTGGAGTGTGATAGCGGGTTGCGTTAGTGTTTTTTGTCATTTTGTTCGAAAGTAGTGCTGCCTAGGATGAGGGAGGGAGGAGAATTATCAAGTTAAAGCGCCAAGCCATTACAACTATATATCACTTGGGAGGAGGTCAGGATAAGGATTTGGGATGGGATGGGGGGGGGGGTGGAATCTACCGGTGATTTATATGAGTATGAATTCAGGAAATTGAATTTATTACTTCTGAGCAGACTGTATTTTATAATTTACTGTCACCAGTAAAATTATCTTCACACATTTTTGGGAGTTTCATATTTTAATTTTACTGTGATTAAACGGTTGATACAATTATTAATGCGTTATAGATCACACAACTATATAAAGAATATTTAAGATGGCCTCAGCGGGTTTGTAGTGTGAGAGCTGGACCTCCAGCATGGGACTCTGTCTGTCTCATGGGGTCCGTCCTGGACCTGTATTAATGGCGCCTGTTGATCCTTGTTATGTCCAGCTCAACTGTGTCTCATGTGGTCACAATTTACCTGCCAAAATAATATCCTGTAAAACTGATGACTCCATATAAGTGCAGGTGTGACATATGAAATTGGGTGATTAATAGGGCTCAACTTACCCTTGTGGTGTTGACATGGGGGTTTAGTCGGATACTTAGCACTTCCTGTTGTTTTGCTTAGTCTCGGCAGCAAATAGCAATTATTTCAGTCACACTACATTCTTGGACACGTAAGTTTCTGTCGTTGGACGGAATCCAGTCTCACCACAACACTCAATATGGCTGCCTTCCTCTCTCTCTCTCCCGAGGTTGCTTACATTTGAGATTCGGGAGGAAGAATGGGTTCGAGGTCAAATCTATTAATAAATATTTAATTTAGTAGATTAATTTTGTTGTGTAACCAGCCCTAAGACTGATGTATTTTATATTAAATTAGCCAAAATGTTGGCTGAACTATTGTGTATCTGACCTCGGGTATGTAACCCCGTTTTCTGTAACTTTACTATGATGACTAGACCACACACTAGAAGGTGAAGGGACAACGACGTTTCGGTCCGTCCTGGACCATTCTCAAGTCGATTGTCTACTTTACTATGAGTAACTAATGTAAATTAACACCTTATGGTTGTTACATTAGAGTTTGTATATTTGATGTGAAAATTTCCCACATGGGACGAGGGGGAAGGAATGGTGCCAAACCACTTGCATGGTCGGGAATTGTATGCCGACCTGTGTGAAGCGAGACCGTCCCTCTACCGTCCAGCTCAAGTGGTTAACCTGCCTGGGATGACTGAAAGGTTGACACGATCAGTGTCTTGTGAGGAGGTCTGGGGGGTCGTGAAGAGGCTTGTTAAGGGTAAAATGACGGAGTTATGGCTTCCTTATGGAGCTTGATGGTGCAGACGATGAGTCACAATAATGTGGCAGAACAAATGGTGACCAAACCACAACTCAGAAGATGGAGACGCGACGACGTTTCTGTTGGTCCTGAACCATTATCAAGTTGTGTGATACTCAATATGATAATATCGACTTGATAATGGTACCACACGACTTGATAATGCTCCAGGACGGACTGTAACGTCGTCGCTTCTCCTTCTTCTGACTTGTTGTTTGGTCATCCTTTATGTTGTATTATGGGAAATAATTGGTTTCGATGCTCAGAAAATTATTAGATACTGCTTGGATAGGAGGTGTTTGACAGGGTCGACATGAGGGTTCCCATGTTAATTTAAGGGTTAACCCTTAAGCTGCTAAGGGGTCCTTAAGGCTTGAACACCCTCATGCTCAAGAAAAAAAATCTAATTTATTTAGAATGATGTATTTTGGGAATAATTGGTTTCAATTCTCAGGAAATGATTAGATACTGCTTGGATTGGAAGTGTTTGGATGGATCCTAATATATTGCTATTGTGAGGTTATTACCAAAAAATGATGATTTGAATGATTTCGGGAACTGGAGTTTGTTAACACTTCTGAATATTGATTATAAAATAGTAGTTTGACTGTTAAGTGACAGACTTAGTGAGGTAATGGGGGTATGTATTTCAGATGGGCAGAGTTGTGGGGTGACTGGTAGGTTGAGTGTCTACCACAACAAGCTGATGAGACACATGTTGTATTGGTTCCATAGTGGTGAGATTTCAGTGGCATTGGTCGGGTTGGACTGGTCGTACGTAGGCATTTGGCAGGGTCGACATGGGTTTCCCATGTTAACTTAAGGGTTAAGTTAACATGGGAACTTTAACATGAGGTTAAGTTAAGTTAACTTAAGCTGCTAAGGGGTCCTTAAGGCTTTAACACCCCCATGCTCAAGAAAAAAATTTTTTTTTTGTCAAATAAAAATGTTCATTTGTGTTCCCAGAGCACAGGGGAGGGGGGGGGATCGTAAGTGACATGTTTTGGCCACAATAAGTCGAGGAAGTCTGGCAAAATGTAGGCGTTGACAGAGCAAGCGTCGGAGGCGGTCAGCTCCACCCCAACTGTCAGGCGGGAGTTGCCACAAAGATATTATTACCTAATTATTTCAATGACTGATTGATATTTTTCTTATTTTTTTTTTTTTTTGCAGTAATATTATTCAATAGTGTATTGTGTGATATATTTATATAATAATAGGAGTGAATCATCGCTATACTCAAGAGTATGGTGTGCATATTAGTGATTCAATTATTATGTTCATAAAACGATAACCAAATAGTTTTGCAGTTATTACAGTATATACACAGGTTATATATAAGTTTCTGCATGTTTTGTTCACCATAATGAACCACTAAGTTGGTATGGCGACTTAGTATGTAATTGTAGTCACATATTTATTTTGAAATTTTTAGGCGATGTTGTGTCACAAGCTGAACAGCAGTGCTGTTAGTTCATGCTGAGTGCGCCAGCCTTGGTTGCTCACACAGTACTGTGGCTCTCACACGGAGAATGGTGCCCACGATTTTTTTAAACATGGCGTCTGTTTACAAGAGCCCTGAGGAAGCTGATGTGAACCCCCGTGTAGCCGCGGGCCATTTGAATCGTGGCCAGCACCCTATGTCGTATATATATGCCATGTGCATGGTGGGACTCGTTACTCCTGATATATATATCAGGAATAACATAGTGGTGAAATTCCAGTGGCACTGGTCGGGATGGACTGGTCGACAGCATTTGACAGGGTCGCTGTGGAGTTTATTTTTGAGGCATTGTGTCGTTTAGTTATGAATGATTGTTGTGTAGAATGGGTACGGATGCTGTATTTGAATTGTCAGGATAAGGTGTGCATTAATGGGGCTCTTTTTCTTATTTATATATACAGGCGTTCTTACATTCTCGTACAGCCACTAGTACGCGTAGCGTTTCAGGCAAGTCCTTAATCCTAAGTTCCCTGGAATATGACTCCCGCGAAGAATCGTTTTTACAACCAAGTACCCATTTTACTGTTGAGTTACAGAGGCTACAGTTAAGGATTTGTGCCTAGTAAATCCTCCCCGGCCAGGATACGAACCCAGGACAAAGCGCTCGCGGAACGCCAGGCAAGCATCTTACCACTACGCCACGGAGACTGGTATAGCTTTCACATTAGAGAGATTAGTGAGGCAAGGATGTCCCTTGTTAATATCAATGTTAGTCTTAGACAAGGAGCCCCTAAATAGGGCTCTGGATTCTACATTGTTGGCTGTGTCTCCAAGGTTTCTGAATGGGTTGGTGGTTGCCATGTTTGGATATGCGGATGATGCGCCTGTGGGGGTGGGCTCGGATGGATGTCTTGTGTGGGTGGTGGATGTTTTGTGTCGATTAAAGAAGGTGACTGGAGACGGTCTTAAATAAGGAATCGACTTGTTTGATGGGTGCGTGCTCGTCTAGGAGGGAAATGGCCCGGTTGGATGGTTGAGTGTGGTGCCGATGTTAAATTTAGCTTGTCAAGCTTTACCTTCACATAGTTGGGCTTAAAATGTTAACCGTTTATCCCAATTGGTGGAGATAAACCATAAATATTTACTTTCTATTTCATATAAATTATACCACATATGGTGGCTTATATCAAGCTACAGTGAGGTTAATACTACAAATGTTATAATTTTCTTAGCTGTATGGTTGCTATGGCCTGATTAGGCTGTGAATGATTCCTCCAACATGTGTTAGGGTGTGGCTACATGTGGTCCAGGTGCCATGTAATGGTGCCTAGCACTGTCAGACAGCCAGATCATGCATGAGAGCGTCACAGGTCATGTAGTTGGTAAACAGCTAATATCTCCAGATCTCAAATTTACCTGTAAAAGTTTGGGCTGTAAGAATTTCTCATTAACATATAAAGTACAGGTGTGACATAAATTAATGTGTGTAGTAAAGAGGTAAACACACACTGTTGGGGTTGAAGCCCCGTGTACTAACGATTATTTCCTAGAATAATAATGACCACTATTACATGCAATAGAAATACCGAAAGTTGTTCTACCCTTTGTTAATGAGATCTTCGGTTGGTCAGATCGTAGTGGATCCTTTGTCAAAGCTCGGGGGAAGAACTGGTCTGTGTTGTGACAATTTGAGAGGGAGTTCCTCCCTGTCTCGTGCCTTTGTTTTCAAGCTCTTGGTGTGTGTGACCGGCCTCGCCCGGGCGTCCCGCTCCAACAATATTCTGTTGGTCTCAACTCTGTCTTAAGTACTAAGTTTATTTAACAATAAATAGCAAGGAAGCCTGTGGTGTATGGTATAATTATCTAAGAACCTGTCATAGTGAATACTATTTTATAAGGTTTAAACATTAGACTGTGTTTTAAAGAATAATTGTGGAAGCTTAAATATACGTGATGTAAATATGGGTCTGTTGTGAAGTCGTCACGAAAAACTCCCATTTTCATTAAATTTGGTATTGGCTAACTATGAAATGTTAACATGTGTGTCGGATTTCCAACATGTATTGAGTGGTTTCCTAGTTTTTCAAAATCAGTGAAAAGATACATGGGAAGCTGTGCAACGGTCAGTGTTTGTGCAAGTCGGGATGATGTAATCTAGAAAATTGACGATCTAGCAGAGGGCTTGTGATCAACGTACAGGTTCTGTCAAAGGTGTTGTACTTTACACACTATTTTCCGTAGGGAAGGATGTGGCGAAGGGCACAGTGAGGATGGTAGCGCTGTGTCAGAGACGTTCTCTGGGTTGGTGGCTGTATACTGGAAGGCTATCTTGAGGTTATCTTGAGATGATTTCGGGGCTTTAGTGTCCCCGCGGCCCGGTCCTCGACCAGGTCTCCACCCCCAGGAAGCAACCTGTGACAGCTGACTAACACCCAGGTACCTATTTACTGCTAGGTAACAGGGGCATAGGGTGAAAAAAACTCTGCCCATTGTTTCTCGCCGGCGCCCGGGATCGAACCCGGGACCACAGGATCACAGTCCAGCGTGCTGTCCGCTCGGCCGACCGGCTGCCTCAGTATTTTTAGTCACTTTCGAAGGGAGTTTTGTGGGAAGTATTTGATGTCGCTTCCATTGTGGCATGCGAGTCAGTTACGAGTTGGATGTTCCGTTGGTGGTTGATGAGGCATGTGTCCACCCTCCATACTACACGATTGGTATGGAGGTAATTAATATGGATTGTCGACGGTCCGGTTATAGATCCTGGAACAGTGCTGCAGTTTACTGGTGATTAGTTGGTGGTTCCCTTCAAGATGTTGATCAGTTGAACCCATATATAGATTGGCGTCAAGCTTGGGGTAATGTAAACGCCAGGTTGTATAATGCTAGTGGTTCGTGAGGTGATCCGCTACATGCATGAATCATTCACTGTTACCTTCCGATTACATATGATGAATCTTTTAGAGTCAGATGACTGTTTGCATTGTGGCGTCAATTGGGGGGGGGGATCAATTGCATGTGATTTATGTTTGCGAGAGGTCGAAAGGTTGTGGTGTTTGGTTGTGTGACGTCATTATGGAGTATAATATATATATAATATATATATATATATATATATATATATATATATATATATATATATATATATATATATATATATATATATATATATATATATATAATATGGCACCACTGTGCTACACGGCACAGTCCTAGTAGTGATCTCTTCTGTTTCCCGCAGCATCACTAAGTCAAAGATTTGAGTGGAGATGAATAATATACGAAATATTAATGACACAAACATTATAGAATGCAGACTTTGACAAATCTGCTGGGCGAAAAGGTCTCTAGAAATACTCACAAGTTCACCTGGATGATAAGGTCATGGGAGGTCACACAGCAGCGTTGTGGCAAAGGTCACAACACAGAAACAGGTCACAAAACCTGCAGAGAATGTAGAAATATATTATTACAACGTGGAAATATATTACTTGATCGTTCTGTTAAGGAAAGATGTAGTAATATAAGAAAATGCTGTCAGTAATATGTGGATATATGATCTATGGTATGTGATCCGTCACATGTAGGGAGCGTTATATCCATTATACTCATGAACACAGACCTTATTAAATATCATAGAAATGTGAAATGAATTTTATAAAAAAAAATCGAATGTGCTAACATGCATTAAAAAGCACAGATTTTGCATATATATATTTCGATTATTTTAAACAATCGTAAAAGTTTTAATTGCGAGAGTAATTCCGAAATTCATCCTAGTAATAACAAAATATATGTGTGTGTGTTTGTAAATCACAAAACAATTGACACGTGATGAACAATGTGACAATGGCAGACCACGAAAGAAGGATTAATACAGGATTTTCTCTAAGAACTTTCGTATTTTTTAATATTAAATATTAAATCAGTTTCTTTATCAATATAAATCGAGATTATGCGTTTACTCCCCAAATGTCGAGTTTTGCGTCAGATCGGGAAAATATGAATACGTGGTTGAAGGCTGTGTCCGCATGTGTCCGTATGTGTCTTACACATTCCTCTCGTCTTCCACCCCCTTGACCACGATCGTGACCTCGGTCAGTAATCTTCCTCATGTAAATACACAACAATAATTATGAGGGTGGTACCAGCGACGACATTAATGAGGTAACTACCTGTGATGACCGTGGCTGTGTTGACCTTAATCATTACCCCTCACAAGACAGGTCAATAATGTATCACTAACGACTGTATTGGTCCAGCCGTCCGTGTAGATGGTTCGTGTTGTAACTCACAGCGTTGTGTAAACACACGAGTTCTCAACAACATTGTGGCGTGTTGTGGAGATTAGGGAAAAATAAATAAAATATATGAAGGTAAAGTGCTCACACACACACACACACACACACACACACACACACACACACACAACTGGGAAACAAAGGGCTGGCGTACCGAAAGGGAAACTATGAGGAAATTAATAAATTCCTATGGAATATACATTGGGACACAGAACTCGGAACCAAGTACGTACAAGACATGATGGACTATGTCACCCAAAAATGTCAGGAGGCTGTAAGCAGGTTTGTCCCAGCCCGACAGGAAAAAACAGAGAAGCAAAGGAAGAATCCGTGGTTTAATAAGGAATGTATGAAAGCAAAGGAGCTGTACAAAAGGGCATGGAGGAACTTCCGTAATAACAGAACACCAGAAAGTAGAGAGAGATACCAGAGAACCAGGAACGAGTATGTCAGTGTGAGAAGAGCAGCTGAGAAAAGGTATGAAAATGATATAGCTAATAAAGCCAAGACCGAACCAAAGATACTACACAGTCACATCAGGAGGAAGACAACAGTGAAGGAACAGGTGATGAAACTTAGGGTGGGCGAGGACAGGTACACAGAGAATGACAAAGAAGTGTGTGAAGAACTCAACAAAAGGTTCCAGGAGGTCTTTACAATAGAACAGGGAGATGTCGCGGCGCTAGAAGAGGTGGCAGCAAACCAGGTAACCTTGGATAGGTTCGAAATTACAAGAGATGAGGTCAAGAAGCACCTATTGGAGCTGGATGTGAGAAAAGCTGTTGGGCCGGATGGAATCTCGCCATGGGTATTGAAAGAGTGTGCAGGAGCACTTTGCCTACCACTCTCCATAGTTTATAGTAGGTCACTGGAAACGGGGGACCTACCAGAAATATGGAAGACTGCTAATGTAGTACCAATATACAAAAAGGGTGACAGACAAGAGGCACTGAACTTCTGGCCAGTGTCCTTAACTTGTATACCATGCAAGGTGATGGAGAAGATTGTGAGAAAAAAACTAGTAACACATCTGGAGAGAAGAGACTTCGTGACAACCCATCAACATGGGTTCAGGGAGGGTAAATCTTGTCCTACAGGATTGATAGAATTCTACGATCAGGTGACAAAGATTAAACAAGAAAGAGAAGGGTGGGCGGACTGCATTTTTTTGGACTGTCGGAAAGCCTTTGACACAGTACCCCATAAAAGGTTGATGCATAAGCTGGAGAAACAGGCAGGAGTAACTGGTAGGGCGCTCCAGTGGATAAGGGAGTACCTAAACAATAGGAAGCAGAGAGTTACAGTGAGGGGTGAGACCTCAGACTGGTGTGAAGTCACCAGTGGAGTCCCACAGGGCTCTGTACTTGGACCTATCCTGTTTCTGATATACGTAAATGATCTCCCAGAGGGTATAGACTCATTCCTCTCAATGTTTGCTGACGACGCCAAAATTATGAGAAGGGTTAAGACAGAGGAGGACAGCTTGAGGCTTCAAGAAGACCTGGACAAGCTGCAGGAATGGTCGAATAAATGGCTGTTAGAGTTTAATCCAAGCAAATGTAATGTAATGAAGATAGGGGTAGGAAGCAGGAGACCAGATACAAGGTATCACTTGGGAGATGAAATACTTCAAGAGTCCGAGAGAGAAAAAGACCTGGGGGTTGATATCACGCCAGACCTGTACCCTGAAGCTCATATCAAGAGGATAACAGCAGCAGCATATGCCAGGTTGGCTAACATAAGAACGGCCTTTAGAAACTTGTGTAAGGAATCTTTCAGAACATTATATACCACATATGTCAGACCAATCCTGGAGTATGCGGCACCAGCATGGAGTCCATATCTAGTCAAGCATAAGACTAAAATGGAAAAGGTTGAAAGGTTTGCCACCAGACTAGTACCCGAGCTGAGAGGTATGAGCTACGAGGAGAGACTACGGGAATTAAACCTCACTTCGTTGGAAGACAGAAGAGTTAGGGGGGACATGATCACCACATTCAAGATCCTCAAGGGAATCGACAGGGTTGATAAAGACAGGCTGTTTAACACAAGGGGCACACGCACTAGGGGACACAGGTGGAAATTGAGTGCCCAAATGAGCCACAGAGATATTAGAAAGAACTTTTTTAGTGTCAGAGTGGTTGACAAATGGAATGCATTAGGAAGTGATGTGATGGAGGCTGACTCCATACACAGTTTCAAGTGTAGATATGATAGAGCCCGATAGGCTAAGGAACCTGTACACCTGTTGATTGACAGTTGAGAGGCGGGACCAAAGAGCCAGAGCTCAACCCCCACAAGCACAGCTAGGTGAGTACACACACACACACACACACACACACACACACACAGGGTCTGGTAGCTGAGTGGACAGCGCGCAGAACTCGTAATTCTGTGGTCCAGGTTCGATTCCCGGATCAGGCAGAAACACATGGGCAAAGTTTCTTTCACCCTGATGTTCCTGTTAGCTAGCAGTAAAGAGGTACCTTTGAGTTAGACAGCTTTTACGGGCTGCTTCCACTATACAAACACACACACACAGGTCCCGCGTCTCAACTGTCAATCAACTGGTGTACAGATTCCTGAGCCTACTGGGCTCTATCATATCTACATTTGAAATTGTGTGTGGAGTCAGCCTCCACCACATCACTGCCTAATGCATTCCACTTGTTAACAATGTTAACCAAGATTTCTGCACAACTCGGTTAAATAGACCAATTCAAATATGCTGTCAGAAATGAATAGTTAATTACGAATGGCATAGAAATATGCAGGAGTTATATAGGTGGTTTCAAGAGGTCTTTGGAATGGAGCCGTGACATAAGTAGTATACAAGGTTTCACAAAACGACCGAACTGTGCTCAAATATATAGACGAAACCCCAAATAAAAGCCAAAATACTTGAGAAAACGACATTTCTGTGACAAAATATTATTTAATAACTATAGTTTCTATAAGTAATTGCTGATATTCTTTGCAATCAATACTAGGATAAAACTGTGAAACATTGTTTACATCTCTCTCTGACACTAGGATAAGACTGTGAATTATTATTTATGTCTTACACTAGGATAAGACTGTGAATCATTATTTATGTCTGACACTAGGATAAGACTGTGAATCATTGTTTATGTCTCTCCCTGACATTAGGATAAGACTGAATCATTGTTTACGTCTATCTATGACACTAGGATAAAACTGTGAATCATTGTTTACGTCTCTTACACTAGTATAAAACTGAATCATTTTTACGTTTCTCTCTGATACTAGTATACACCTCTGAATCATTGTTTACGTCACTCTCTGTGACACTATTATAAACCTGATTCATTGTTTACGTCTATCTATGACATTAGTATAAAACTGTGAATCATTGTTCGGGAAATTAGCCAACGATATCCAGCCCAATCAGCAGGTAACAGTAATTCTCTCCGGAATGAACCTAGTAATTAACGGATCACAGAGTGAGGTGGGTCTGACCCCTTGAACCACTGACCAGGGAAGCATGTAATGCTTCTCCACCACCTTGGCGGGCCATTAAGGATTAATGGTTAACCTAAGATCAGTATTCCCTCTCTCCTCTAATCTTGGCTCGTTCGTAGCCAAGATTCCATACAAGAGAATATAGTTAGATCGAACAGGTTCGAATCATTTACTGTGGATTTATTTGAATTACTCGAGCTATTGTTGATATACGACAAATGGGATTGACAGCTGTCAAGAGCTGAGATCTACCAGAACCATCCCTATATATATATATATATATATATATATATATATATATATATATATATATATATATATATATATATATATATATACATATATATATATATACATATATATATATATATATATATATATATATATATATATATATATATATATATATATATTGTGACGATAATTTCCTTCAAGAGATTGAGCCTGCTCTTCCCTCCTAAGTTCGTCGCTATACATCCCTATACAACTAATATGGAAGAAATATCCAACAAGTACAACTCCAAGGTTTGCCAGAGAGCAAACGTATTCAGCACCAGGAACACCTGCTCCGCCTCCGCCACTCGAACCACCAAACTACCTGTCCGTCGCCTGCTCATCGCTGATTGGCTGGTGGTCAGTCGCACCTGCTCCTCCACCGCCACACTACCTGATGTCTGGGGCCACCACGACCTGCAGACCTCAGAATATCCAGTGCTTTCAACAAGTTAACACGTCTCGTTCGTAGACTAAGCTCTGGCTTACGTGTACTAAGAGAGGTGGTAGCTTAAAGCCAATATTCCTGCACCCATATTTTGCATTGTATATTGTTCACTTGTTATTACTCACTTGTCTTAACGTAACTTTTCATTATGTCATTTGATTATTCTTATTATTTTGATTGATTGATTTTATGATACGAATTTTATGTCCATTTTATTCATGTTTTGCTTTTCTAACGTAATTAAAATCTCATTGTTAAATTTACTTGTGTTTTGTGTGTCTTCCCATTACCTTACCACAGACGAAGTTCCAGATTTTCTCTTTTTTGTTTCTATATGTGACGAGGCCATACCCCTAGCTTTTGAAACAGCCGAACACCAACGCGTTACCGTCACAATATATATATATATATATATATATATATATATATATATATATATATATATATATATATAATATTGACACTACAGAGCTAACCGGTGGTGCCTGGGTCTTTGTCTCATCTATCCATCAATTTATCTAGCCATCCATCCATTTATCCAGGTATCTGTCCATGTATCTATCCATCCATCCATTTATCCAGGTATCTGTCCATGTATCTATCCATCTATGTATCGTCTATTCATCTATCCACTCATCTTTCCATCCATATATCCATCTATATGAAATGTAAACATATACACTAAATCCCAATAATTACCCACATCAGCCAGCTACCTAACCCACCCTGACCTGCTCCTAGGTACAAAGCCCAAAAAAAGATACTAATGTGTAATATTTTATGATGTGGTAACTCACTGAATGGTTAATATTAACATATTAACCAGTATTAGTAGGTATTAGTTTACGTGTTAGTAATGTTCAGGCACTGAAAAGTCTTGTCAGAAAATAAGCTTGTCATTAAAAGGTCTTACTGCGTTTACAGACTTTGTAAACTTTCCGAGGCACACTACGATTTTCCAAAAATGGTTTGATTCGTGTTTTATAACGCTCACTTCCGTGTTGCAACGCTCAAGCATGTTTATGAAATGCTCTAATCTATTGTTCAATGCTCAGACATGTTTCGTAACGCTCAAACATGTTTTGCAGTGCTGAAATGTATTTGTGAATGCTCAGATATGGTTTATAATGCGCTATCCTGTTTTGCAACGTTCAAACATGCTTGCAACACTATAGCATATTTTTCAACTTTCAAAATAAAAAAAAAAATCGCAATACTCAAACATATTGAAATATATTTCAGGTACGATATTATTACAGCAAGTTCACTAGACACAGCTAATTCGCAAAACTATCTGATAAGCGTCAAATATGGAGTGGTTATGGCCGACCAGATGCGCACAAGCCTTGACGCACCATCTATAATCTTCCGAGGTCAGTGCATGTTAGCCTCAGTATTAAGGATCCTGAGAATTGTTAAAACACTAGAGAGAATGGAATTCCACAGCCGCCTTAGTGGTGAATATTGAGTGTTCTACATTATGGAACTCCACTTGTGGATGCAAGAGTGCACGCCATCACATTGTACGGACCTAATACCTTGACATGTGGACTGAGGTCTGTCGTGTAATTGGGTCTTTCTGTAAAGCCGGTATTGTTAGCAGGCCATTGTTACCTTAAGGGTCGTTGTGTGTTCAGTCCCTTGTTAATTAGAACGAGTTCAACGTCCTAATCATAGACGCTAGCGTCAAAAGTTACCCATCGTAGAGAGTTGTAAGGTGATAGTTTTCAGGCTATAGTAAGTTAAATGGGAGATAATATGGTTTTATTGTTGTTGTAGATTCAACTACTCGGGACAAAAATTCCAAGTAGCACGGACTATGGTGAGCCCGTAGTGGACTTTAGGGAGATAATGGGTTAATCATCTCAGCTTTCTCAATGGCTGCTGTGTAAAGGAAGACTCATTCATGATGTCACGACTCTAACCAACACGTGAGTGGGCCAAACATCTGCGTCTGTGTCCCTTCGGTACACTTGTAGAGCCTGACTCTTGCTCCCAGGGAGCAAGAGTGATGGTGTGGTCTCCAGGAAGCCCGCCAAGGTATTGTGTGCTCGCAGTTTGTCTCCAGTAGACGTGGCTGCTGCCACTAGCACGGCCAACTAGCAGTGCTCTCCTCGTGACTTTCTCCAGCGTTAAACCCGCCGCCATCTGTGTTCACGGCAACCATCGTTTCAGAATCGTGTCCGCAACACTAAATGAATTAGCTGTTAGTCTCAGTTACTGAAACTAGTAGAGAGAGACATGGCCACATTAGGAGCAACAGACTATCAGAGTGATCGTGTTGCAAGTCATCCGTGTACTAAATTTATGGTAAATGTTTCTAGTGAACTGTGTACCGTCAAAGGAGAGTTGTCACATGATCCTCGGCTTGTATTGCTTTAAGACAGTGTTTAGAGCGAAACTTAGACTCGCCGCCACGACTTTGCACGAACTGTGTGAACCACCGCTTAGGCCGCCATACTCCACATGTGTTGTTAGCCAGCCACCATTGTCAAGGTCGCCATGGGCTCCTAGGCCGTCACACTCGCTCTAGTTGTTAACACATGACCTTATTCTGCCACCTGAGCCTCGTGCACTACTCCAGCACCATCTATGGTGCTGGCCACCTGCTGCCCTCCGTGTGTCATCCTTACATACGATACCACGTGCAGTTGATTCTAATGGATCCAGCACCACGTCTGTGAAATTTTGCATGTCCAGCCACATGCTGTATGATTTGAGATATAGAGGACTCCCAGTCCTCTGCGTCCGTGCCACAGCTATTGTCCGGATGAGTGTCCAGCTGTCCTCCTAATAGCACGTCGCATTTTGACGTATATTCCACCTGAGGCCACAAATCGTCGTACTAGAAAATGAAAGCGGCTCGCGAAATTGACATACTGTCCCGTTTTCTGTTTTGGGTCCTCTGGTAGGCTAGGTACGACAGTTTCATGAGGTTGGGGGAACCTTAGGAAGACAAATTGCGTATGTGCCCAGTGGTTCAGGTCGTCCTCGGAGGAGCTGCGTGTACGAGAAATTGCTACGAGTACATTAAGGCCGACCATACTGTAAGTACAGTCTCTACAGTTCTTGTTAAGTCTTTGTCTATGCATTGAGCTTGGTGATCATGCAAACGATCCTCAACTTCTCAACCCCCACCACAGGTGTGTGAGGGTTGAGGTCGAGCAAGGCTGCCTGGTGGCCATATGTGTCGTACCACATGTCGCACCTCTCCTGTGTGTAGGTGACGTGTTTACTACATTTCGTATTGTGTCGACTGCCTTATTGACGAGTTGTTTGTATTTTATTATGTGCGTGATTTTTGTGTTGATTTCATTGAGCTTTGCCAGACCTGTTTGGGGCTTCAGTGTAAACCCCTTCCAACCGGCAGTGACAGAGACAGAGTTGACGATTGGTTGATGAGAGACGTCTCGCGCCCCTGTGGGAGCGTATTCAATTAGTTGAATGTTGCATATATCCCTCTGAGGCAACATGAGGCTTATACACACTCCAGTCTCCAGTAAACCCAAGCACCCAGTGTATTATTTTATTGTCATTGTATTTATTATAAAATAATAAATATGTACACTAAAAGTATGAAAGCGTACACAGATCAGTACATGAACAGCACAAGATACAATTAAAGCCAAAAGCACCAAAATAAAACTGAAACACAATACATAAAATATACATACACCAAGGATACACAAGCTCACCCATCACGGGACAGCACGAAAGCACACAGAACAAGGAAAACAGAAATACATTACAGTAAACTGTCAGGCACGGCAAAAACAACAAGTACCACACACACACACACACACACACACACACACACACACACACACACACACACACACACATACACACACACACACAAAAAAACATACCAGTGGAAATGAAACACACACTAACGCCTCCAAAACAAACTGAGGCCGTTACCACCACCAACACAATAAACACGTAATTGAAGAACACAGACGACCCAAACAAGGGCAACGTTGGGTGAAGCAGATAACCCCAAACAAACATTCAACCACACCCATAACAAAAACAATGACATGAAGGCAATTAAGGCGAAGCCTTCAACACCCAAACAAACATACAACAACATCCAAACTGAACAAGAGTGAGGGGAACACAGGCTACAGACTAAATCCATCACATCACACACCCAGACAATCGCCACACGCCAGGAAGGGAGACACCTCCGACCCTCGCCACAAGACACACGCCGCCCGCATCAAAAGGGGACGCAGCCCCAAACACACGAGTCAAGGATCGTGTACCACATAATAATCATCTGGCGGCATACTGTCACTCGAATACGGTAAATTAGGCTGGTACGTAGGGCGAAGAGCAGGGATGGGGGGGGGGGGGGGGGGCATGAACAAGCAGAAGCCTCAGGACATTTTTAATTAACACCAAATCTGCACAACCACCGACACCAACGACCCCCACCTCTGTACACTAACACTGGGGAGGCACACTGGCAAGGGATTCACCGCACCCCGCCCCTGCTCCACGTACACCACCGCCTTGTCCACCCCACCTGCACCCACCACAGGCATTAATGTTGCTGGACCACCAAGGGACCCCGATCTGGCAGACCCCTTCCTACGTTTCTGCTGAGGGACCAGCTTGTCCGAGCTCTACTGGTCCCGTAAGCGTCTAGGGGGATGCACATCCTCCATCGAAGAGGCAACTGGAATCGCCTGCCGAGCCGCGCGGCAACCACTCACGTCCAGAGACTCCACAGGCGGAGCCAGAGCCCCAGAACTGCTGTCCACAACAGGCATTGATTCTCCCAAGGGAGCCGGAGCCACCAGGACAGCAGGCGGTAAATTGTGTACCTCCACCAGCACCGACTGTCTTACACTAACCTGTAGTCGGAGCCGCATCCACACACACACCATCCTGCCGGCAGCCCCTTGGTGCACAGGGCGCCCAACCGGTTCCGCGCAAGCCACTGCAGTCTGCCAGCCAGCCTGCACAGCCGGCTGGCTGGCAGACGGCACACCACCAACATCTAACACGTCCGTAGGATCCTCCTGGGATCGGAGTGGCGGTAAATCACTCTCGGGAAAACACCCTCCCTGAAGATATTTACATGAGTAACGGGCAAGCCTGTTGACCAGGCTGCTCAAAGAGCCCATCCGACATTTCAAACTGGGCGCCACACACTGCCACATACTTCAACTTCACACTCAGGTACTTACACAGTACCGGCACCATTGGGCATAGGGAACAAGCAGCCCTCACACCGATCAAGTAATGTCCTGAACACCTCAGGGCGAACAAATTTCACCACCATATGGCGGTCTTCCTGCAACCCCACCAGGTCCGTCAGCTCCACACCAGTACTTTTACCAGTGCAGTGCTAAGGTGTGTGTGGTCAACAAACGAGCCCCATATTAAATTTTTTTAATTTACATGCCAACGGCATGCAAAAAAATACAAAAATAATAGGCACTGAAGTACCGCAAAACACAAACATCATAACTACCACATTACAAACTCAGCACAAGTACAGAAAAACACGATTTTAGTAAACGGGAACACAAAAGTGGCAAATAAGAACATAAACATAAATAAAAAACTCAATCACCGAACACATGGGCACAAACACGGAAAAAACACATCTACTAAATGCAGCAAACAAGGCAATGTCTATACACATTTATGTCGAAAATCAGCCTTAGGATATCGCAGACAGTACACCTCCCAGATCCCCCAGTCCCATTTGTCAAGGTGACCGCCTGGCGGCATACAGTGTTTTATAAATTCCGGACTATCATAGTCAAAGAAACACCTCACGCTGTTAACCAAACAGGAGGAAGATTCACGGGGGCAGGCGGCACACTCGCCCCGACACGGGCTCTGACCCCACGGTGGCCACCATCATGGCGTCCTTCGACATGTCGACCGTCCGCCCGGTGGGGGGTGGCAGCACAGGGGGGGGGGGCAACATCACAGGGGACAAGTGTATAGGGTGCGGCAGCACTGGGGCTGTCACCACAGTTTTTTTTTTTCTACCACAGACGTGGCCACACATTTACATTGCTAACCAGCATATATACATTTTCTTCTGTCCTCCATGGACAGGGTTAGAGAAGTGTTAAGCATATAGTTCAAGGGTTTATTGAACACTCAACCACAGAAGGTGATTCGGTGCTTTTAAAATGCTAAGCTAACCTACATACGTAAATACATACATACACAGATTTACGTATGCCCTACATAAAGTGTTAGATGTGTCTTTTACATAGTGTCATTAATGTACATTCACAAAGGTGAAATGTAATTCTGATCAGCTTCCATATATGCTTTATACCCATACATATACGTACACATACACACACACATATACATACATATATACACACACACACATGCATTCACATACATCTGTCTCATTTACTCTGACAGGGTGAGATAGCTGATAAAGAAACTAGTGTGCAATTAAGCACTTAATCACTGAAGGTGATGAAGGTGCTTTTACAATCTCAGGTTATATAGTTACATCATATATATACATTGTATGATTGATATATTACATGGTCAATCTTGGATACAAGTCCAATATATCATCAAGTGTTCCAGTACTCATATAGTAACTACAGAGTTCAGCATACCTTAGCCCAGGAGGGCGAAAGTCAGTCAGTATGGGACATTCTACAATATAATGTTCAAGAGAGTGCATGTTTTCTCTTTCACAAAGTTGACACATTGTGTACTCGACATTTGGGTTTTGAGAAAGCTGCCAGATACGTCTATATCCCAGGCGTATTCTGGTCACTATAACATCACATTGCCGGGTTCTTGTTCTATTAGTCCCATATGTGAATGTCTCCTCACGATATCTATCATAATATTTAATGCTACAACTTTCAGGTCTTTGAGAATTTGTTAGGTCGGTGAGATTTTCATTAGATATTTGTTTAAGTATTCTCTTTGTCACTGCTAATGAAACACCCATATCAATTTCTACCACTGGTTTTCTGCAGGCTGACTTAGCAATCATATCAACAGTGTCATGCCTTGAGATGCCAACATGTGATGGTATCCATAGGAATTTAATCTCAAATCTGTTTTCTTTGGCAGCTAAAACATTCATTCGAATATCACTGACTATTTTCTGGGTGTCACTACTATGTGCGTTCAATGCCAGGAGTGCACTCTGCGAGTCACAGTATATAAGTCCACTGCCTTTGTCTTTTAAAAATTCAGTGGCAAGGTATATGCCTGCAAGTTGGGTTTGAGTTGTACTTGCCCAGTCATTGACGCGCTTCATTGCTGTATGTACGAGAGAAGATTGTTCAAATATGTTACATGCACATCCGGTACATCGTCCACCTTCTTCTACAGAGCCGTCGGTATAGCACTGATAAACATCGTTACCCATACTCTGAGTACTTTCAGTGATGCTTTTCAGTGTTAACTGTTTTAATAATGTAGTGTGCACACTATCTTTCTTGGGCGCATTTACAAAATCAACTGATAGATCCCAGTTATCCCATGGAGTAATTGGCTGATTAATCATTAGTTGAGTTGGGTACATATTTAATATTTTGATGGAGTTGGCTACCTTGTAGAACCAATATACATAATCAGATTTCGTTCTTCTTCTATAGACCTCAGGTGAGTGCAGCATTTTAGAAAGTTTAGCTTGAAACTTCATGTATTGTCTAGATCTACTCAATGCCTTCACGCCGAAAACTGTGCTAATAGACAAAATTCTCTCACTTATGGTAGGTAATTTTAACTCTGCTCTCATGTTAACTATTCTCGTGGACTTTGGAGCCTCAAGGATGAGACGCATAGCTTCATTTTGCAAGGTTTCAAGAGATTTCAGCTCTTTGTCAGTATACAGTGTGAGATGTAGAGCATTGTAGTCAATCACAGAGCGTATAAATGATACATAAAACATTCTAGCAAGTCTCACGTTAAGTCCATGATTGACACCAACAAGGACCCGCAAGGGCTTTAATCTCTCCCAAAGTTTCCTCTTGAGAGAAGAAATGTACCCAGGGTCGTTAATGGGGACACCAAGGTATCTGTAAGACTCGCAGTTCTCAAGTGCTCGCCCATCTATATGATAATTGGGTGGTGGAATACCACATGGAATGAGGGCACGAGTTTTCTGTACAGAGATAAGGAGGCCACATTCCTCAGCTCTAGTAGCAAAAGCGTCGAGCAGAACTTGCATTCTAGCCTCGGTGGCAGCCTGTAAACATATATCATCAGCATAACAAATGACAGTGTCTTCATTATTAGTTGGAAGATCTTTAATTAGTTTATGCATCAGAACGTTGAACAACAAGGGGCTGAGGACCCCTCCTTGTGGAGTTCCCAGTTCAAAGTGTTTGCTCTCTGTGCTTTTGACACCATTAAACAAAACATATGCTGTTCGATTAGACAAATAGCCCTTTATCCATTTCAGTAATTTTCCTTATATTCCCAGCTCGGCAAGCTGTTCCAGTATGATTTCTCTGTTTGCTGTATCAAAAGCTGCTGCTAAGTCGATGAAGACTGTTTGAGGGGAAGCTTCAATATGTGCGAAGTACTCAGCAAAACAGTGTTGTGTACTGAGCCCAGGCATAAATCCAAACAGTTGGGGTGACAGGTGCCCCTGTATACGATACATGAGTCGGTTAAGAACAATACGTTCAAGCACTTTACAAACACACGATGTTAGAGATATGGGTCTATAATTATCTGAGTGTGGTTTGGGGATGGGAACAATGACACTCTTTGTCCAAGCATCAGGTAATACTCCTTCACGTAAACTCATTCTGTACAACACTAATAGTGGATTACCTGGTACGTGTGAGACTAATCTCAGTAGACTGTAAGTAATATCCATCCTCTCCAGGAGCAGTTGATTTTCCCATCTTTAGTGCATGATTTAATTCCCATTCAGTTACATCATTAAGGTCTGACACGTCAATAGCTGTACAGGCAAGATTGATGGTTCGTTGTCTGTTGGGGCGTGTGTCATCAAGTTTGTGCTGTATGTTAATTGGGAGTGAGTCGTAGCTCGATGTTAGTGCCCATTGATCAAGGAGGATGTTTGCTTGTTCTAGTGGGCTGTGGTGCAGCGGTTTGGTTGGGCTGCTTTTAGAGATTTTTCGTATCTTTTCCCAAACTTTAACAAGTGTTGTTTGCTCATTTATACTTTGTAGGAACTCTTCCCAATGTTTATTACGTATAACGTTGCTCATGTCTCTCACCTCTCTATTTGCAACTAGAAATGCATGCAAGTCACCTTGTGCTTTGGTTCGTTTGTACGCATCTCCAAGTTGCTTTACTCGTTCATGTTCTTTAACAAATACGGGGTCAAGGACCCACTTGAGTGGTGGTAGGTGTTGCCCACTTCTGCTAGGCTTACGACCTGTTCCCCAACACACCCATGTGTCGTAGTAGGTAGTAATCGTATCAGCGAGATCTCTGGAGAAGGCTTGTACATTCGTTATTGTGTAATCTTGATACCATTTTGATATACAATTAATAAAGTGGTCATGCAAGCCATATGGAATATTCATTTTCCGTCTCTGATGTCTATTAGGTACATCACACTGTACCTCATAGGAAGCAGAAACTGCATAGTGATCACTAACTAAGTGATTTACCAACGAACATTCCATCCTATCTTGCACAAGGTTTCTACCCATTACATAATCAAGTCTGCCTCCCAATAAATGAGTTTGGGTATCCGTAGTATACACGGTTAATCTGTTGTCATAAACATATTTGATAAATTTGCATCCATTATCGTTGTTAGTAATGTCTCCCAGCGTAATATGTCTAGCATTAAAATCTCCCATGTATATTGTCCCATGATTGTCTAGATCCGGGGACAATGTTTCATTGAGTTTCTGGCTTCTGGCATATACGTTGAGGAATGAAAAGTGGCCTGCTGTAGTTTGTACATGAAAGTGATGGTACTGTGTGTGTACATTGTGTGACGTGCTCACAAGAATGTGCGGTAAATCACTTCTGACGTATGTTAATAGGCCTGTGGCGTTACTGTTATTATAGGATGCATACCCTCTGATCTTTGGTGGGGTTTTGTTTATCATATTGGACGTGTAGGGCTCCTGTAAAGCAATTATATCTATGTTGTTACTGGTAAGATATGCAATTAGATCATTCAGTCTTTTGTTGATGCTACGAATGTTTAACTGAGAAACCTAATGGTCCTTGTGTCAACAGCACCCATCGTCTTGGTGTTGTTCCTCCCTGGGACTGGTGGTCCCATTGTTGTCCTTGTCCCACTTACACAATGTGTCAATAAGTGACTCTACGACGTAAAGAGCCGCACCAACCTGGCGTTTGGTGTCGTCAGGAACATCTGGTGACATCAGTTTCTCGATCACTGAGCAACTCGGGATGGTCCGCGAGTGAATGCTCTCTGTAAGTCGTAGGGCATAATATTTTGATAGTGTGTAACAAGTGTGACGGCTGCCTCCCTCGCGTGCCCCCCCCCCCCTCCACCACCCCCGCCCGCCATCTTCTCCCACCCCGCTACCTGCGCCCGACCCAGCCAGCCGCCCATCAACACACAGCCTACCCACACACGGTGCCCAGGCCATGCCCAACCCCCTAGGAGGGTAATGCTTGCCGTGTTACTCTCCACCCGGGAAGGAGTGGGTGCACTCAGTGGGCAGCCAGGCGTCATCATATCTAGGCATGGCACATGTCGCACCTGACACACAGCCTCTTTCCAGCAGAGAAGATGAACACCCAAGAGGAAACTGTCAAGTGTGTGACAGACGGTATCGTCTCAATGGAAATGGAACTGTCCGCTATCATTCTGCCAATTCAGGTGGTTGTCTAGGGTCTAGGCGCCTGCCCCAGGGCAGTGACGATGGACAACCTGCTGCAGGAGCGAGGAACAATATCTCCCTCAACTTCATTTCAGCAGATAATCTGCTTGAAGCAGTCAAAGCGACGTCCACCAGGACCTTGCCCCACATTCCCAAGGCTGCCCGTCATCAAGCAGCAGCCAAACTCACCAGTCTGCTGACAAAGGTCAACAATGCTCCCAGAACCTCTGGATCGTGGCACAATCTCCTTTTATTTGGGAATGCATGCCTAGCATTACCGCCCAGGAGAGACAAGTCATTAGCAACCTCTGTAATCAGGGCACTTAATGAATTCCCCAGAGCAGACAACCTGGTCCGGCTCCCCCCTCGTGCCAAGAACACCAGCCGCAGGACGACCAACAATAACTCATCTGAGAACCACAAAATGAGAGCACAGATCACCAGGAAAATAGAAGAGGGCAATACCACAGGTGCCATCAGAATCATGACCAGCGATGACACTATTGCCCCCAGGAACGCCACGACAGCAGAGGCTCTTCAAGACAAACACCCACCCAGAGCCCCCGATGTCAGCAATGGGCACGCACCTAGATCCAGAATCCCTTCGTGTAGCAGTGGCCCTCCGCCTTGGTGCCCCAATTCACACTGAATACAAGTGTATTTGCAACAGGGTGGAAGCCGACCAATACGGACTGCATGGGTTGCATTGCGGAACCACAAAGGGCTGGCATGCAAGTCACAACGAGGTCAATGACATCATCAAGAGAAGCCTCGTCTCAGCTAGGTGCCCAGCGGAGAGAGAACCTCGCATCCTAGGGGTCCAAAACCCGGATTTCCCCGCACTTCGCCCTGATGGCATCACCATATACTCATGGAAGGAGGGTAGACAGTTGGTGTGGGACTACACATGTGTATCCACCCTGGCTGACACCTATGAACACTTCGGAGCTGATCAAGCAGGTGGGGCGGCCAACCACAGGGAAACAGCAAAATCACTCAAGTACAGGCGACTGGAAGGTTAATACCTCTTTGTTCCCATAGCGTCTGAGACGCATGGCCCCTGGGGCAAGAGTGCCTTGGGATTTCTCAAGGAATTGGGTTCCAAGCTCATTGACGTCACCAGAGACCCAAGGGCTTCCAGTTTTTTGTTTCAGTGCGTCAGTGTGGCGATCCATAGGGGAAATGCTTGCTGCGTCCTCGGTTCCTGTCCAGAAGCGGAGGAGCTTCAAGAGATCCATAACCTTTAGGCATTTGTCTTGTATGTTTTGTAACATTTAAATACACAATAAAGCAAAAAAAAAAAAAAGAAAAAGAAAAATTATATATATGTTATTCATATATATATATATATATATATATATATATATATATATATATATATATATATATATATATATATATATGTGTACACATATATATGTACACATATATATATATATATATGCACACACATATATATATATATATATATATATATATATATATATATATATATATATATATATATATATATATATATATATATATATATATATATATATATATATATAACATATATACATATATATATATATATATATATATATATATATATATATATATATATATATATATATATATATATATATATAGTGTGTATATCACGAAAATAAACACGTGATTAAGAATGTGACAATGTCAGACCACGAAGGAAAAAATGAAACAGGAAATTTCCTTAAGTACTTTCGTATATTAAATACATCTTCAGAAGGACCTTCTGAATAACATATATATAATTTTTCTTTTTCTTTTTTTATATTCTTGTTTCTTTTCACTGTTGATGGTAATTGAAAAATCCATTCTCCAAAATTCATTTTTTATTCTTTTTTTTATTTTTATTTATTTTTATTTTTATTTATTTTTATTCACTAGTCTGACGTGACACTTGAACGCGTTTCGTAATAACTTATTACATTTTCAAAGAGTTGTATGTGTGTGTACACACACACGACTATTACCTACAAACACTAAACAGAGTTCTTACTTATGCTATGATTTAAACAGCTTGTTTAAACCTAACCTAACCAACCAACCAACCAACCAACCTAAGTAACCTACCTAACCAACCTAACCTAACCAACCTAACCTAACCAACCTAACCTAACCAACCCAACCTAACCAACCCACCTAACCAACCTAACCAACCAACCAACCTAGGCAACCTAATCTTACCAACCACCCAACCAACCAACCCAACCAACCAACCCAAACAACCAACCCAAACAACCAACCAAACCAACCTAACCAACCAACCAAAGCTATATAATTTACCCAACCAAACCAACCAACCTAACCAACGAACCTAAGCTATCTAACTTAACCAACCAACCTAACCAACCAACCAACCTAACAAACCTAACCAACCAACCTAACGAACCTAACCTAACCAACCCACCTAACTAACCAACCTAACCAATCAACCTAATCAACCAACCAACCTAGGCAACCTAATCTAACCAACCACCCAACCAACCAACCAAACCAACCAACCCAACCAACCGACCTAACCAACCAACCTAAGCTATCTAACCAAACCAACCAACCTAACCAACCAACCTAAGCTATCTAACTTAACCAACCAACCTAACCAACCAACCTAAGCTATCTAACTTAACCAACCAACCTAACTAACCAACCAATCTAATCAACCACCCTTAATCAACCAACCTAACCAACCTAACCTAACCAACCTAACCTAACCAACCCACCTAATCAACCACCCCTAATCAACCAACCTAACCAACTTAACCTAACCAACCTAACCTAACCAACCTAACCTAACCAACCCACCTAATCAACCACCCCTAATCAACCAACCTAACCAACCTAACCTAACCAACCTAACCTAACCAACCTAACCTAACCAACCAATCCAACCAACCTAACCAACCAACCTAATCAACCACCCCTAATCAACCAACCTAACCTACCTAACCTAACCAACCTAACCTAACCAACCAACCAACCCAACCAACCTAACCAACCAACCCAACCAACCTTACCTAACCAACCAACCAACCGAACCAACCAACCTAATCAACCAACTAACCTAACCAACCTAACCTAACCAACCAACCTAACCAACCAACTTAATCAACCAACCTAATCAACCAACCTAACCAACCAACCAACCTAACTAACCTAATCAACCAACCTAACCATCCTAACCTAACCTAACCAACCTAACCTAACCAACCAACCTAACCAACCAACCCAATCAACCTAACCAACCAACCTAACCAACCAACCTAACCAACCAACTTAACCAACCAACCAACCTAACCTATCTAATCAACCAACCTAACCAACCAACCTAACCAACCAACCTAACCAACCTATCCTAACCAACCTAACCTAACCAACCTAACCTAACCAACCAAAGTAACCAACCAACTTAATCAATCAACCTAATCAACCAACCTAACCAACCAACCAACCTAACCAACCAAGCTAACCAACCAACCTAACCAACCTAACCTAACCAACCTAACCTAATCATCCAATGTAACCAACCTAACCAACCAACCTAACCTAACCAACTAACCTAGCCAACCTAACCAACCAAGTAACCTAACCAACCAACCTAACCTAACCTAACCAACCAACCTAACCAACCAACCTAACGAACCAACCTAACCAAGTAACCTAACCAACCAACCAACCTAACCTAACCAACCAACCCAACCAACCTTACCTAACCAACCAACTTAATCAACCAACCTAATCAACCTACCTAACCAACCTAACCAACCAACCTAACCAGCCAACCTAATCAACCAACCTAACCAACCAACCTAACCAACCTAATTAACTTAACCTAACCAACCAAACCTAACCAAGCAACCTAATCAACCAACCTAATCAACCAACCTAATCAACCAACCTAACCTAACCAACCAACTTAATCAACCAACCTAATCAACCAATGTAACCAACCTAACCTAACCAACCTAACCTAACCAACTAACCTAACCAACCTAACCAACCAACCTAACCAACCAACCTAACCTTACCTAACCAACCAACCTAACCAACCTAACCAACCAAGTAACCTAACCTTACCTAACCAATCAACCTAACCAACCTAACCAACCAAGTAACCTTACCAACCAACCTAACCAACCAAGTAACCTAACCAACCAACCAACCAACCTAACCAACCAACCTAACCATCCCAAACAACCTAACCCAACCAACCTAACCTAACCAACCTAACCTAACCAACCTAACCTAACCAACCAACTTAATCAACCAACCTAATCAACCAATGTAACCAACCTAACCTAACCAACCTAACCTAACCTAACCTAACCAACCTAACCTAACCAACCAAAGCAACCAACCTCAGCAACCTAACCTAACCAACCTAACCTAACCAACCTAACCTAACCAACCTAACCTAACCAACCAACCTAACCAACCAACCTAACCTACCTAATCAACCTAACCTAACCAACCTAACCTAACCAACCCACCTAATCAACCACCCCTAATCAACCAACCTAACCAACCTAACCTAACCAACCTAACCTAACCAACCAATCCAACCAACCAATCCAACCAACCTAACCAACCAACCAACCTAATCAACCACCCCTAATCAACCAACCTAACCTACCTAACCTAACCTAACCAACCAACCAACCCAACCAACCTAACCAACCAACCCAACCAACCTTACCTAACCAACCAACCTAACCAACCAACCTAATAAACCAACTTAACCAACTAACCTAACCAACCTAACCTAACCAACCAACCTAACCAACCAACTTAATCAACCAACCTAATCAACCAACCTAACCAACCAACCAACCTAACTAACCTAATCAACCAACCTAACCAACCTAACCTAACCAACCTAACCTAACCAACCAACCTAACCAACCAACCTAACCAAACAACCTAACCAACCAACCTAACCAACCAACCTAACCAACCAACTTAACCAACCAACCAACCTAACCAACCTAATCAACCAACCTAACCAACCAACCTAACCAACCAACCTAACCAACCTAACCTAACCAACCTAACCTAACCAACCTAACCTAACCAACCAAAGTAACCAACCAACTTAATCAATCAACCTAATCAACCAACCTAACAAACCAACCAACCTAACCAACCAAGCTAACCAACCAACCTAACCAACCTAACCTAACCAACCTAACCTAACCAACCTAACCTAATCATCCAATGTAACCAACCTAACCTAACCAACCAACCTAACCTAACCAACTAACCTAGCCAACCTAACCAACCAAGTAACCTAACCAACCAACCTAACCTAACCTAACCAACCAACCTAACCAACCAACCTAACGAACCAACCTAACCAAGTAACCTAACCAACCAACCAACCTAACCTAACCAACCAACCCAACCAACCTTACCTAACCAACCAACTTAATCAACCAACCCAACCAACCAACCTAACCAACCAATCTAATCAACCAACCTAACCAACCAATCTAATCAACCAACTTAACAAACCAACCAACCTAACCAACATAATCAACCAACCTAATCAACCTACCTAACCAACCTAACCAACCAACCTAACCAACCTAATCAACCAACCTAACCAACCAACCTAACCAACCTAACCTAACCAACCAAACCTAACCAACCAACTTAATCAACCAACCTAATCAACCAACCTAATCAACCAACCTAACCTAACCAACCAACTTAATCAACCAACCTAATCAACCAATGTAACCAACCTAACCTAACCAACCTAACCTAACCAACTAACCTAACCAACCTAACCAACCAACCTAACCAACCAACCTAACCTTACCTAACCAACCTAACCAACCAAGTAACCTAACCTTACCTAACCAACCAACCTAACCAACCTAACCAACCAAGTAAACTTACCAACCAACCTAACCAACCAAGTAACCTAACCAACCTAACCTAACCAACCTAACCTAACCAACTAACCTAACCAACCTAACCAACCAACCTAACCAACCAACCTAACCTTACCTAACCAACCTAACCTTACCTAACCAACCTAACCAACCAAGTAACCTAACCTTACCTAACCAACCAACCTAACCAACCTAACCAACCAAGTAACCTTACCAACCAACCTAACCAACCAACCAACCAACCAACCTAACCAACCAACCAACCAAACCAACCGAACCAACCTAACCCAACCAACCTAACCTAACCAACCTAACCTAACCAACCTAACCTAACCAACCAACTTAATCAACCAACCTAATCAACCAATGTAAGCAACCTAACCTAACCAACCTAACCTAACCTAACCAACCTAACCTAACCAACCTAAGCAACCAACCTCAGCAACCTAACCTAACCAACCTAACCTAACCAACCTAACCTAACCAACCAACCTAACCAACCAACCTAACCAACCTAACTAACCAACCAACCTAACCTACCTAATCAACCAACCTAAGCTATCTAGCCTAACCAACCAATCTAACCAACCTAACCTAACCAACCTAACCTAACCAACCTAATCAACCAACCTAACCAACCTAAGCAACCAACCTCAGCAACCTAACCTAACCTAACCTAACCAACCTAACAAACCAACCAACCTAATTAACCAACCTAACCAACCAACCTAACTAACCAACCTAACCAACCAACCTAACTAACCAACCTAACTAACCAACCTAACCAACCAACCTAAGCTATCTAACCTAACTAACCAACCTAACTAACCTAACTTACCAACCTAAGCTATATAACCTAACCAACCAACCTAAGCTATCTAACATAACCAACCAACCTAAGCTATCTAACATAACCAACCAACCTAAGCTATCTAACCTAACCAAGCAACCTAACCAACCAACCTAACCAAGCAACCTAACCAAGCAACCTAATCAACCAACGTAACCAAGGAACCTAACCAACCAACCAACCTAATCAACCAACCTAAGCTATCTAGCCAACCAACCTAACTAACCAACCTAACCAACCAACCAAACCAACATAAGCTATCTAACCTAACCAACCAACCTAACCAACCAACCGAGCTAACTAACCTAACCAACCAACCTAACCAACCAACCGAGCTAACTAACCTAACCAACCAACCTAACCAACCAACCTAACCAACGTAACCAACCTAAGCAACCAACCTAAGCAACCTAACCTAACCAACCTAACCGAACCAACCAACCTAACCAACCTAACCGAACCAACCAACCTAACCAACCAACCTAACTAACCAACCAACCTAACCAAGCAACCTAACCAACCAACCTAACCAAAGAACCTAACCAAAGAACCTAATCAACCAACCTAACCAACCAACATAACCTAACCTAACCAACCAACCCAACCTAACCAACATAACCAACCATCCTAACCAACATAACCAACCAATGTAACCAACCTAACCTAACCAACCAACCTAACCAACCAACCTAATCAACCAACATAACCAACCAACCTAACAAACCAACCAACCTAACTAACCAACCTAACCAACCAACCTAACTAACCAACCTAACCAACCAACCAAACCAACGTAAGCTATCTAACCTAACCAACCAACCTAACCAACCAACCGAGCTAACTAACCTAACCAACCAACCTAACCAACCAACCTATCCAACGTAACCAACCTAAGCAACCAACCTAAGCAACCTAACCTAACCAACCTAACTGAACCAACCAACCTAACCAACCTAACCGAACCAACCAACCTAACCAACCTAACCAACCAACCTAACTAACCAACCATCCTAACCAAGCAACCTAACCAACCAACCTAACCAAAGAATCTAATCAACCAACCTAACCAACCAACATAACCTAACCTAACCTAACCTAATCAACCAACCCAACCTAACCAACGTAACCAACCATCCTAACCAACGTAACCAACCAATGTAACCAACCTAACCTAACCAACCAACCTAACCAACAAACCTAAGCTATCCAACCAACCAACCTAACTAACCAACCTAACTAACCAACCTAACCAACCTAAGCTATCTAACCTAACCAACCAACCTAAGCTATATAACCTAACCAAGCAACCTAACCAACCAACCTAACCAACCAACCTAACCAAGCAACCTAACCAAGGAACCTAACCAAGGAACCTAACCAACCAAAGCTATCCAACCAACCAACCTAACTAACCTAACCAACCTAAGCTATCTAACCTAACCAACCAACCTTACCAAGGAACCTAACCAACCAACCTAACCAGGGAACCTAACCAAGGAACCTAACCAACCAACCAACCTAAGCAATGTAACCTAACCAACCAACCTAAGCTATCTAACCTAACCATCTATCCTAAGCTATCTAACCTAAGGTTGAGCAACCTATCCTAACCAACCAACCTAAGCTATCCAACCAACCAACCTAAGCTATCTAACCTAACCAACCAACCTAACCAACCAACCTAACTAACCTAACCAACCAACCTAACCAAGGAACCTAACCAACCAACCTAACCAAGGAACCTAACCAACCAACCAACCTAACCAACGTAACCAACCAACCTAAGTAATGTAACCTAACCTAACCAACCAACCTAACCAGGGAACCTAACCAAGGAACCTAACCAACTAACCAACCTAAGCAATGTAACCTAACCAACCAACCTAAGCTATCTAACCTAACCATCTATCCTAAGCTATCTAACCTAAGGTTGAGCAACCTATCCTAACCAACCAACCTAAGCTATCCAACCAACCAACCTAAGCTATCTAACCTAACCAACCAACCTAACCAACCAACCTAACTAACCTAACCAACCAACCTAACCAAGGAACCTAACCAACCAACCTAACCAAGGAACGTAACCAACCAACCAACCTAACCAACGTAACCAACCAACCTAAGTAATGTAACCTAACCTAACCTAAACCTTTTTATTATTTATGTATTTTATTATATATATTTTATTAATTTTATTATATATATTTTATTAATATATTTACATATATTATTATATATGAGCAACCTAACCTAAGCAACCTAACCTAAGCAACCTAACCTGAGCAACCTAACCTGAGCAACCTAACCTGAGCAACCTAACCTGAGCAACCTAACCTGAGCAACCTAACCTGAGCAACCTAACCTGAGCAACCTAACCTAAGCAACCTAACCTAAGCAACCTAACCTTAGCAACCTAACCTGAGCAACCTAACCTGACCTAACCTAACCTAACCTAGCATGAGCAACCTAACCTGAGCAACCTAACCTGAGCAACCTAACGTGAGCATCCTGACCTAAGCAACCTAACCTAAGCAACCTAACCTGAGCAACCTAACCTGACCAACCTAACCTAAGCAACCTAACCTAAGCAACCTAACCTAAGCAACCTAACCTAAGCAACCTAACCTAAGCAACCTAACCTAAGCAACCTAACCTAAGCAACCTAACCTAAGCAACCTAACCTAAGCAACCTAACCTGAGCAACCTAACCTAAGCAACCTAACCTAAGCAACCTAACCTAAGCAACCTAACCTAAGCAACCTAACCTAAGCAACCTAACCTAAGCAACCTAACCTGACCAACCTAACCTAAGCAACCTAACCTAAGCAACCTAACCTAAGCAACCTAACCTAAGCAACCTAACCTAAGCAACCTAACCTAAGCAACCTAACCTTAGCAACCTAACCTGAGCAACCTAACCTGACCTAACCTAACCTAACCTAGCATGAGCAACCTAACCTGAGCAACCTAACCTAAGCAACCTAACCTAAGCAACCTAACCTAAGCAACCTAACCTAAGCAACCTAACCTAAGCAACCTAACCTGAGCAACCTAACCTGACCAACCTAACCTAAGCAACCTAACCTAAGCAACCTAACCTGAAGCAACCTAACCTGAAGCAACCTAACCTGAGCAACCTAACCTGACCAACCTAACCTAAGCAACCTAACCTAAGCAACCTAACCTGAAGCAACCTAACCTGAGCAACCTAACCTGACCAACCTAACCTAAGCAACCTAACCTAAGCAACCTAACCTAAGCAACCTTAGGTTATATTATTATATATTATTATTATTATATTATATTATATTATTATATTATTATTATTATTATTATTATTATATATTATATTATTATTATTATTATTATTATATATTATATTATTATATATTATATTATATTATTATATTATTATTATTATTATTATTATTATATATTATATTATTATTATACAACCTTATTATATTATCAACTTTCGTGTCAGAGTCCATGAGTGTCCGTGTGCGTGTCCGTGTGCGTGTCCGTGTGCGTGTCCGTGTGCGTGTCCGTGTCCGTGTGAGTGCAGATCCATGGGGTTTTGGGTCCAGGAAGCTATTTGTGTCGACCCAAATTGCCTCCCTTCTCCCCACCTGAAATCCAGGTGGATTGAAAGACCTGCCCGAGGTCAGTGGATCCAGGTATCCGTCCGTGGCCCCCCGGACTTCAACCCTTCCCCACATTCCAAGGAGTCGGTCAATCAATCTTCGGCTATCCAGAGAATCTATCGAAACTGATGCTCCTACAGGAGGGGACACACAGAGAAATCTGTGCCCTGTACTTGCAACCGTTCCGACAGGCTCGAACGCAGATCTATCCGGATTAGGAACTTGTTCTATCCGACTAGGCCACGCTGGAGTTGCCTTCTGAATCAAATTTGGCACTTGTATTTATATCTCATAGCAAGGTTGGTTAGTGTCTATTTATCAACAGTTGCAATGATTGAGATGTTAAGTTGTTAATTTGTGTTGACAGTTAGAAATACCTGACAGCTTTGTTTGAAAAGGTTGCAGTCCCGTGAGGCAGTTTTATGAATAAATATTGGAGAATTTAGGCTAACTGACATGTGTGTGTGTGTGTGTACTCACCTAGTTGTGTTTGCGGGGGTTGAGCTCTGGCTCTTTGGTCCCGCCTCTCAACCGTCAATCAACAGGTGTACAGATTCCTGAGCCTATTGGGCTCTATCATATCTACACTTGAAACTGTGTATGGAGTCAGCCTCCACCACATCACCTCCTAATGCATTCCATTTGTCAACCACTCTGACACTAAAAAAGTTCTTTCTAATATCTCTGTGGCTCATTTGGGCACTCAGTTTCCACCTGTGTCCCCTTGTGCGTGTTCCCCTTGTGTTAAATAGACTCTCTTTATCTACCCTATCAATTCCCTTCAGAATCTTAAATGTGGTGATCATGTCCCCCCTAACTCTTCTGTCTTCCACTGAAGTGAGGTTTAATTCCCGTAGTCTCTCCTCGTAGCTCATACCTCTCAGCTCGGGTACTAGTCTGGTGGCAAACCTTTGAACCTTTTCCAGTTTAGTCTTATCCTTGTCTAGATATGGACTCCATGCTGGGGCTGCATACTTCAGGATTGGCCTGACATATGTAGTATACAAAGTTCTGAATGATTCTTTAAACAAGTTTCTGAATTCCGTTCGTATGTTGGCCAGCCTGGCATATGCCGCTGATGTTATCCGCTTGATATGTGCTGCAGGAGACTGATATGTGCTGAGGTGATGATGATGATGGTGAGTAGAGAGGTAGTGATGATGATGGTGAGTAGGGAGGTAGTGATGATGTTAGTGAGTAGTGTGGTAGTGATGATGTTAGTGAGTAGTGAAGTATGTATATAGAGAAGGTTAGATTAGGTTTGGTTAGGGTTAATTAGGTTAGATTAGTTTAGGCTAAGAAATAGGCTATTTTTGTTGAAATAGAAATAGGGCAGTAATTGTTGGTAGCGTGTCTTCTCTGTTCACGTAGCAGTAAATAGGTATCCAGGAGTTAGTTAGATTAGGTTCGGTTAGTTTAGGCTAGGAAATAGGCTAGGTTTGTAGAAATATGAATAGAAGAAGGGCTGTAATTGTAGGTAGCGTTTCCTATCACCGAATACATCTATTCACCTAACAGTAAATAGGTATCCAGGAGTTAGTTACGTTAGGTTAGCATAGATTAGGTTAGGTTAGGTTAGGTTAGGTTAGGTTAGATTAGGTTATGTTTGTTTTGACGAGGAAATAGGCTAGGTTTGCAGGTTAAGTTAAGTTAGTTTAGGCTAGATTTGTAGAAATAGAAATAGAAAAGGGGCTGTAATTGTTGGTAGCCTATCTAACCTAACCAAGGAACCTAACCAACCAACCTAACCAACCAACCTAACCAAGCAACCTAACCAACCAACCTAACCAACCAACCTAATCAACCAACCTAACCAAGCAACCTAACCAAGGAACCTAACCAAGGCTCCTAACCTAACCCAACCAACCCAACTAACCTAACCAACCAACCTAACCTAACCTAACCAACCAACCAACCTAACCAACGTAACCAACCAACCTAACCAACCAACCTAACCAATGAAAATAACCAACCTAACCAATGTAACCAACCAACCTAACCAACGTAACCAACCTAACCAACCTAACCTAACCAACCTAACCAACCAACCTAACCAACCAACCAACCTAACCAACCAACCTAACCAACTAAACCAACCAACCTAACTAACCAACCAACCTAATCAACCAACCTAAGCTATCTAACCAACCAACCTAACTAACCAACCTAACTAACCAACGAACCTAACCAACGTAAACTATCTAACCTAACCAACCAACCTAACTAACCTAACCAACCAACCTAAGCTATCTAACCTAACCAAGCAACCTAACCAACCAACCTAACCAAGCAACCTAACCAACCAACCTAACTAAACAACCTAACCAACCAACCTAACCAAGGAACCTAACCAACCAACCAACCTAACAAACCTAAGCTATCTAACTAACCAACCTAACTAACCAACCTAACTAACCAACCAACCTAACCAACGTAAGCTATCTAACCTATCCAACCAACCTAACCAACCAACCTATCCAACCAACCTAACCAACCAACCTATGCAACCAACCTAAGCAACCTAACCTAACCAACCTAACCTAACCAACCAACCTAACCAACGAACCAACCTAACCAACCTAACAAACCAACCTAACTAACCAACCAACCTAACCAACAAACCTAAGCTATCTAACCTAACCAACCAACCTAAGCTATCTAACCTAACCAACCAACCTATCCAACCAACCTTAGCTATCTAACCTAACCAACCAACCTTAGCTATCTAACCTAACCAACCAGCCTAAGCTATCTAACCTTACCAACCAACCTAAGCTATCTAACCTAACCAACCAACCTAAGCTATCTACCCTAACCAAGCAACCTAACCAAACAACCTAACCAAGCAACCTAACCAACCAACCTAACCAAGCAACCTAACCAACCAACCTAACCAAAGAACCTAATCAACCAACCTAACCAAGCAACCTAACCAACCAACCTAACCTAACCAACCAACCCAACCTAACCTAACCAACATAACCAACCATCCTAACCAACGTAACCAACCAACGTAACCAACCTAACCTAACCAACCAACTAACCTAACCAACCAACCTATCCTAACCTAACCAACCAACCAACCTAATCAACGTAACCAACCAACCTAACCAACCAACCTAACCAACCAACCTAACCAATGTAACCAACCAACCTAACCAAACAACCTAACCAACCAACCTAACCAAAGAACCTAATCAACCAACCTAACCAAGCAACCTAACCAACCAACCTAACCTAACCAAACCAACCAACCCAACCTAACCTAACCAACGTAACCAACCATCCTAACCAACGTAACCAACCAACGTAACCAACCTAACCTAACCAACCAACTAACCTAACCAACCAACCTAACCTAACCTAACCAACCAACCAACCTAATCAACGTAACCAACCAACCTAACCAACCAACCTAACCAACCAACCTAACCAATGTAACCAACCAACCTAACCAATGTAACCAACCAACCTAACCAATGTAACCAACCAACCTAAGCAACCTAACCTAACCAACCTAACCTAACCAACCAACCTAACCAACCAACCAACCTAACCAACTTAACAAACCAACCTTACTAACCAACCAACCTAACCAACCAACCTAAGCTATCTAACCTAACCAACCAACCTATCCAACCAACCTTAGCTATCTAACCTAACCAACAAACCTAAGCTATCTAACCTAACCAACCAACCTAAGCTATCTAACCTAACCAAGCAACCTAACCAACCACCCTAACCAAGCAACCAAACCAACCAACCTAACCAAAGAACCTAATCATCCAACCTAACCAAGCAACCTAACCAACCAACCTAACCTAACCTAACCAACCAACCCAACCAACCTAACCTAACCTAACCAACCAACCAACCTAACCAACCTAACCTAACCAACCTAACCAACCAACCAACCTAACCAACCAACCTAACCAACTAAACCAACCAACCTAACTAACCAACCAACCTAATCAACCAACCTAAGCTATCTAACCAACCAACCTAACAAACCAACCTAACTAACCAACCAACCTAACCAACCAACCTAAGCTATCTAACCTAACCAACCAACCTATCAAACCAACCTTAGCTATCTAACCTAACCAACCAACCTAAGCTATCTAACCTAACCAACCAACCTAAGCTATCTAACCTAACCAAGCAACCTAACCAACCAACAAAACCAAGCAACCTAACCAACCAACCTTAGCTATCTAACCTAACCAACCAACCTAAGCTATCTAACCTAACCAACCAACCTAAGCTATCTAACCTAACCAAGCAACCTAACCAACCAACAAAACCAAGCAACCTAACCAACCAACCTAACCAAAGAACCTAATCAGCCAACCTAATGAACCAACCTAACCAACCAACCTAACCTAACCAACCAACCCAACCTAACCTAACCAACCAACCTAACCAACCAACCAACCAACCTAACCAACCAACCTAACCAACCAACCTAACCAACCAACCTAAGCTATCCAACCAACCAACCTAACTAACTAACCAACCTAACCAACCTAAGCTATCTAACCTAACCAACCAACCTAACCAACCTAACTAACCAACCTAAGGTATCTTACCTAACCAAGCACCCTAACCAACCAACCTAACCAACCAACCTAACCAACCAACCTAACCAACCAACCTAACCAACCAACCTAACCAATGTAAGCTATGTAACCTAACCAACCAACCTAACCAACCAACCTAAGCTATCTAACCTAACCAACCAACCTAAGCTATCTAACCTAACCAACCAACCTAAGCTATTTAACCTAACCAACCAACCTAACCAAGCAACCTAACCAAGCAACGTAACCAACCAACCAAACCAAGGAACCTAACCGACCAACCTAACCAACGTAAGCTATCTAACCTAACCAACCAACCTAACCAACCTAACCAACCTAACCAACCAACCTAAGCAACCAACCTAAGCAACCTAACCTAACCAACCTAACCTAACCAACCAACCTAAGCTATCTAACCTAACCAACCATCCTAAGCTATCTAACCTAACCAACCATCCTAAGCTATCTAACCTAACCAACCAACCTAAGCTATCTAACCTAACCAAGCAACCTAACCAACCTAAGCTATCTAACCTAACCAAGCATCCTAACCAACCAACCTAAGCAACCTAACCAACCAACCTAACCAAAGAACCTAATCAACCTAAGCTATCTAACCTAACCAACCAACCTAAGCTATCTAACCTAACCAACCAACCTAAACTAACCTAACCAACCAACCAACCTAACCTAATCTAACCAACCAACCCAACCTAACCAACGTAACCAATCATCCCAACCAACGTAACCAACCAACGTAACCAACGTAACCAACCTAACCTAACCAACCAACCTAACCAACCAACCTAACCAACCAACCTAACCTAACCAACAAACCTAACCAACCAACCTAACTAACCAATCAACCTAACCAACCAATCAACCTAACCAACCAACCTAACCAACCTAAGCTATCCAACCAACCTAACCTAACCTAACCAACCTAACCTGAGCAACCTAACCTGAGCAACCTAACCTGAGCAACCTAACGTGAGCATCCTAACCTGAGCAACCTAACCTGAGCAACCTAACCTGAGCAACCTATCCTAAGCAACCTAACGTGAGCATCCTAACCTGAGCAACCTAACCTGAGCAACCTAACCTGAGCAACCTAACCTGAGCAACCTAACCTGAGCAACCTAACCTGAGCAACCTAACCTAAGCAACCTAACCTGAGCAACCTAACCAAGCAACCTAACCAACCAACCTAACCAAGCAACCTAACCAACCAACCTAACTAAGCAACCTAACCAACCAACCTAACCAAGGAACCTAACCAACCAACCAACCTAACCAACCTAAGCTATCTAACTAACCAACCTAACTAACAAACCTAACTAACCAACCAACCTAACCAACATAAGCTATCTAACCTATCCAACCAACCTAACCAACTAACCTAACCAACCAACCTAACCAACCAACCTATGCAACCAACCTAAGCAACCTAACCTAACCAACCTAACCTAACCAACCAACCTAACCAACGAACCAACCTAACCAACCTAACAAACCAACCTAACTAACCAACCAACCTAACCAACCAACCTAAGCTATCTAACCTACCAACCAACCTAAGCTATCTAACCTAACCAACCTATCCAACCAACCTTAGCTATCTAACCTAACCAACCTTAGCTATCTAACCTAACCAACCAGCCTAAGCTATCTAACCTAACCAACCAACCTAAGCTATCTAACCTAACCAACCAACCTAAGCTATCTAACCTAACCAAGAAACCTAACCAACCAACCTAACCAAGCAACCTAACCAACCAACCTAACCAAGCAACCTAACCAACCAACCTAACCAAAGAACCTAATCAACCAACCTAACCAAGCAACCTAACCAACCAACCCAACCTAACCTAACCAACGTAACCAACCATCCTAACCAACGTAACCAACCAACGTAACCAACCTAACCTAACCAACCAACTAACCTAACCAACCAACCTAACCTAACCTAACCAACCAACAAACCTAATCAACGTAACCAACCAACCTAACCAACCAACCTAACCAACCAACCTAACTAATGTAACCAACCAACCTAACCAATGTAACCAACCAACCTAACCAACGTAACCAACCTAACCAACTAACCTAAGCAACCTAACCTAACCAACCTAACCTAACCAACCAACCTAACCAATCAACCAACCTAACCAACCTAACAAACCAACCTAACTAACCAACCAACCAAACCAACCAACCTAAGCTATCTAACCTAACCAACCAACCTATCCAACCAACCTTAGCTATCTAACCTAACCAACCAACCTAAGCTATCTAACCTAACCAACCAACCTAAGCTATCTAACCTAACAAAGCAACCTAACGAACCAACCTAACGAAGCAACCTAACCAACCAACCTAACCAAGCAACCTAACCAAGCAACCTAACCTAACCTAACCTAACCAAACCTAACCTAACCTAACCTAACCAACCTAACCTAACCAACCAACCAACCCAACCAACCTAACCTAACCTAACCTAACCAACCAACCTAACCTAACCAACCAACCAACCTAACCAACGTAACCAACCATCCTAACCAACGTAAGCAACCAACCTAACCAACATAATAACGTAACCAACCTAACCAACCTAACCTAACCAACCTAACCAACCAACCAACCTAACCAACCAACCTAACCAACCAACCAACCTAACTAACCAACCTAACTAACCAACCAACCTTAGCCAAAGTAAACTATCTAACCTAACCAACCAACCAACCTAACTAACCTAACCAACCAACCTTAGCTATCTAACCTAACCACGCAACCTAACCAACCAACCTAACCAAGCAACCTAACCAACCAACCTAACCAAGGAACCTAACCAACCAACCACCTAACCAACCTAAGCTATCTAACCAACCAACCTAACTAACCAACCTTACTAACCAACCAACCTAACCAACGTAAGCTATCTAACCTAACCAACCAACCTAACCAACAAACCTAACCAACCAACCTAACCAACATAACCAACCTAACCAACCAACCTAAGCAACCTAAGCAACCAACCTAAGCAACCTAACCTAACCAACCTAACCTAACCAACCAACCTAACCAACCAACCTATCCAACCATCCTTAGCTATCTAACCTAAGCTATCTAACCTAACCAACCAACCTAAGCAATCTAACCTAACCAACCAACCTAAGCTATCTAACCTAACCAACCAACCTAAGCTATCTAACCTAACCAAGCAACCTAACCAACCAACAAAACCAAGCAACCTAACCAACCAACCTAACCAAAGAACCTAATCAACCAACCTAACCAAGCAACCTAACCAACCAACCTAACCTAACCAAAGAACCTAATCAACCAACCTAATCAACCAACCTAACCAACCAACCTAACCTAACCAACCAACCCAACCTAACAAACCAACCTAACCAACCAACCTAACCAACCAACCTAACCAACCAACCAACCTAACCAACCAACCTAAGCTATCCAACCAACCAACCTAACTAACCAACCTAACTAACCAACCAACCTAACCAACCTAAGCTATCTAACCTAACCAACCAACCTAACTAACCAACTTAAGGTATCTAACCTAACCAAGCACCTAACCAACCAACCTAACCAATGTAAGCTATCTAACCTAACCAACCAACCTAACCAACCAACCTAAGCTATCTAACCTAACCAACCAACCTAAGCTATCTAACCTAACCAACCAACCTAAGCTATCTAACCTAACCAACCAACCTAAGCTATTTAACCTAACCAACCAACCTAACCAACCAACCAAACCAAGCAACCTAACCAACCAACCAAACCAAGGAACCTAACCAACCAACCTAACCAACGTAAGCTATCTAACCTAACCAACCTAACGTAAGCTATCTAACCTAACCAACCATCCTAAGCTATCTAACCTAACCAACCAACCTAAGCTATCTAACCTAACCAAGCAACCTAACCAACCTAAGCTATCTAACCTAACCAACCTAAGCTATCTAACCTAACCAAGCATCCTAACCAACCAACCTAAGCAACCTAACCAACCAACCTAACCAAAGAACCTAACCAACCTAAGCTATCTAACCTAACCAACCAACCTAACCTAACCAACAAACCTAACCAACAAACCTAACCAACCAACCTAACTAACCAATCAACCTAACCAACCAACCTAACCTGAGCAACCTAACCTAACCTAACCTAACCTAACCTGAGCAACCTAACCTAACCTAACCTAACCTAACCTGAGCAACCTAACCTGAGCAACCTAACCTGAGCAACCTAACCTGAGCAACCTAACCTAACCAACCTAACCTGAGCAACCTAACCTGAGCAACCTAACCTGAGCAACCTAACCTGAGCAACCTAACCTGAGCAACCTAACCTGAGGAACCTAACCTGAGCAACCTAACCTGAGCAACCTAACCTGAGCAACCTAACCTAAGGAACCTAACCTAAGGAACCTAACCTAAGGAACCTAACCTGAGCAACCTAACCTGAGCAACCTAACCTGAGCAACCTAACCTGAGCAACCTAACCTGAGCAACCTAACCTGAGCAACCTAACCTGACCAACCTAACCTGACCAACCCAACCTGAGCAACCTAACCTAACCAACCCAACCTGAGCAACCCGACCTGACCAACCCAACCTGAGCAACCTAACCTGAGCAACCTAACCTGAGCAACCCGACCTGACCAACCCGACCTGACCAACCCAACCTGAGCAACCTAACCTGAGCAACCTAACCAACTTAACCTGAGCAACTTAACCTGAGCAACCTAACCTGAGCAACCCAACCTGACCAACCCAACCTGAGCAACCCAACCTGAGCAACCTAACCTGAGCAACCCAACCTGACCAACCCAACCTGAGCAACCCAACCTGAGCAACCCAACCTGAGCAACCTAACCTGAGCAACCTAACCTGAGCAACCTGACCAACCTGACCTGACCAACCCAACCTAACCAACTTAACCTGAGCAACTTAACCTGAGCAACCTAACCTGAGCAACCTGACCTGACCAACCCAACCTGACCAACCCAACCTGACCAACCCAACCTGAGCAACCCAACCTGAGCAACCCAACCTGAGCAACCAACCTGAGCAACCCAACCTGAGCAACCCGACCTGAGCAACCCGACCTGAGCAACCCGACCTGAGCAACCCGACCTGAGCAACCCAACCTGAGCAACCCGACCTGAGCAACCCAACCTGAGCAACCCAACCTGAGCAACCCGACCTGAGCAACCTGACCTGAGCAACCCGACCTGAGCAACCTAACCTGAGCAACCTAACCTGAGCAACCTAACCTGAGCAACCTGACCTGAGCAACCTGACCTGAGCAACCTGACCTGAGCAACCTAACCTGAGCAACCTAACCTGAGCAACCTAACCTGAGCCACCTAACCTGAGCAACCTAACCTGAGCAACCTAACCTGAGCAACCTAACCTGAGCAACCCAACCTGAGCAACCCAACCTGAGCAACCCGACCTGAGCAACCCGACCTGAGCAACCCGACCTGAGCAACCTAACCTGAGCAACCTAACCTGAGCAACCTAACCTGAGCAACCTAACCTGAGCAACCTAACCTGAGCAACTCGACCTGAGCAACCCGACCTGAGCAACCCAACCTGAGCAACCCGACCTGAGCAACCCGACCTGAGCAACCCAACCTGAGCAACCGAACCTGAGCAACCTAACCTGAGCAACCTAACCTGAGCAACCTGACCTGAGCAACCTAACCTGAGCAACCTAACCTGAGCAACCTGACCTGAGCAACCTGACCTGAGCAACCTGACCTGAGCAACCTGACCTGAGCAACCTGACCTGAGCAACCTGACCTGAGCAACCTGACCTGAGCAACCTGACCTGAGCAACCTAACCTGAGCAACCTAACCTGAGCAACCTAACCTGAGCAACCTAACCTGAGCAACCTAACCTGAGCAACCTAACCTGAGCAACCTAACCTGAGCAACCTGACCTGAGCAACCTGACCTGAGCAACCTGACCTGAGCAACCTGACCTGAGCAACCTGACCTGAGCAACCTGACCTGAGCAACCTAACCTGAGCAACCTAACCTGAGCAACCTGACCTGAGCAACCTGACCTGAGCAACCTGACCTGAGCAACCTAACCAGAGCAACCTAACCTGACCAACCTAACCTGACCAACCTAACCTGAGCAACCTGACCTGAGCAACCTGACCTGAGCAACCTGACCTGAGCAACCTGACCTGAGCAACCTGACCTGAGCAACCTAACCTGAGCAACCTAACCTGAGCAACCTGACCTGAGCAACCTGACCTGAGCAACCTGACCTGAGCAACCTAACCAGAGCAACCTAACCTGAGCAACCTAACCTGAGCAACCTAACCTGAGCAACCTAACCTGAGCAACCTGACCTGAGCAACCTGACCTGAGCAACCTAACCTGAGCAACCTAACCTGAGCAACCTGACCTGAGCAACCTAACCTAACCAACCTAACCTAACCAACCTAACCTGAGCAACCTAACCTGAGCAACCTAACCTGAGCAACCTAAGGTTATATTATTATATATTATTATTATTATATATTATATTATTATATTATTATTATTATTATTATTATATATTTTATTATTATTATACAACCTTATTATATTATCAACTTTCGTGTCAGAGTCCATGAGTGTCCGTGTGCGTGTCCGTGTGAGTGCAGATCCATGGGGTTTTGGGTCCAGGAAGCTATTTGTGTCGACCCAAATTGCCTCCCTTCTCCCCACCTGAAATCCAGGTGGATTGAAAGACCTGCCCGAGGTCAGTGGATCCAGGTATCCGTCCGTGGCCCCCCGGACTTCAACCCTTCCCCACATTCCAAGGAGTCGGTCAATCAATCTTCGGCTATCCAGAGAATCTATCGAAACTGATGCTCCTACAGGAGGGGACACACAGAGAAATCTGTGCCCTGTACTTGCAACCGTTCCGACAGGCTCGAACGCAGATCTATCCGGATTAGGAACTTGTTCTATCCGACTAGGCCACGCTGGAGTTGCCTTCTGAATCAAATTTGGCACTTGTATTTATATCTCATAGCAAGGTTGGTTAGTGTCTATTTATCAACAGTTGCAATGATTGAGATGTTAAGTTGTTAATTTGTGTTGACAGTATGAAATACCTGACAGCTTTGTTTGAAAAGGTTGCAGTCCCGTGAGGCAGTTTTATGAATAAATATTGAAGAATTTAGGCTAACTGACATGTGTGTGTGTGTGTGTACTCACCTAGTTGTGTTTGCGGGGGTTGAGCTCTGGCTCTTTGGTCCCGCCTCTCAAGCGTCAATCAACAGGTGTACAGATTCCTGAGCCTATTGGGCTCTATCATATCTACACTTGAAACTGTGTATGGAGTCAGCCTCCACCACATCACCTCCTAATGCATTCCATTTGTCAACCACTCTGACACTAAAAAAGTTCTTTCTAATATCTCTGTGGCTCATTTGGGCACTCAGTTTCCACCTGTGTCCCCTTGTGCGTGTTCCCCTTGTGTTAAATAGACTCTCTTTATCTACCCTATCAATTCCCTTCAGAATCTTAAATGAGGTGATCATGTCCCCCCTAACTCTTCTGTCTTCCACTGAAGTGAGGTTTAATTCCTGTAGTCTCTCCTCGTAGCTCATACCTCTCAGCTCGGGTAGTAGTCTGGTGGCAAACCTTTGAACCTTTTCCAGTTTAGTCTTATCCTTGAATAGATATGGACTCCATGCTGGGGCTGCATACTTCAGGATTGGCCTGACATATGTGGTATACAAAGTTCTGAATGATTCTTTAAACAAGTTTCTGAATTCCGTTCGTATGTTGGCCAGCCTGGCATATGCCGCTGATGTTATCCGCTTGATATGTGCTGCAGGAGACAGGTCTGGCGTGATATCAAGCCCCAAGTCTTCTTCCTTCTCCTGACTCCTGAAGAATTTCCTCTCCCAGATGATACCTTGTATCTGGCCTCCTGCTCCCTACACCTATCTTCATTACATTACATGTGGTTGGGTTAAACTCTAACAACCATTTGTTCGACCATTCCTTCAGCTTGTCTAGGTCTTCTTGAAGCCTCAAACAGTCCTCTTCTGTTTTAATCCTTCTCATAATTTTAGCATCGTCCGCAAACATTGAGAGAAATGAATCGATACCCTCCGGGAGATCATTTACATATATCAGAAACAAGATAGGACCGAGTACAGAGCCCTGTGGGACTCCACTGGAGACTTCACGCCAATCAGAGGTCTCATCCCCCTCACCGTAACTCTCTGCTTCTTATTGCTTAGATACTCCCTTATCCACTGGAGCACCTTACCAGCTACACCTGCCTGTCTCTCCAGCTTATGTACCAGCCTCTTATGTGCACACACACACACACACTGTGTGTGTGTGTGTTTAAAAGTATGTATTAATTAATATTTAGTGGTGTTTCCAATTGAGTTTGTGAGTGGTAAACAAGCAATGCAATATCTAATATGTGCTATTTTAGGCCTCGTTCTGTAAAATACATGTTTTACTAGGGAAGGAAAATCCGGTTTGTTTTAATCCTCGTTTTATTTCAAGAATAAATAGCACATAGGCGAAGGAACGAAGGTTTTTGCTGGTTAAATATAGCATTGTGGCCGCCATTTTCTGTGTTGGTCCGGGGGGGGGGGGGGGTGATGGAGGGGGCGGAATGGGGGGTTGGGGTTCGGCGGCCTCCATTGTGGGGTGGGGGTGCGGAGGAGCTACCGTGGGAAGTGTGATGGGGGGGGGGGAGGGGAAGGATGGGGGGATGGGTTGGCAGTTAGGTATTTAAACATAATTTTTCCAGATAGGTTATATAGGGCGAGGTGTTGAGGAAGGAATAAGAAAAGTGTTTGGGACTGAGTTGAGTGTATTAGTTGTTGTGATTGATGTTAGCATGAAGGTAGGTGGTTGAAATGTGTAAAGATTTGTTAATGAGATCATTTGGTTAATAATGTAGGAATTAAGGGTAAGTGATCACTGGAGATAGATATTCAACAGTATATTAAGTGGACAAGTTTTAGCAGGTAGGTAGGCCGGCCGGCCGGCAGAGAGAGACAATGGACTGACAAATAGGTACACGTTTTCTTCATGGATGGCAAACTATTATTAAAATGGCATGTACACATTTCCATGTGCGAAATTCTTGTACACACACACACACACACACACACACACACACACACACACACACACACACACACACACACACACACACACACACACACACACACACACATTGTTAGAAGAGATTACCCAAGATGAAAGACTATCAGATATAGAGGTGACAGCAGAGGATGTAATGAAACAGTTGACAACACTGGATGCAAATAAAGGTGTTGGATCAGACAAAGTATCACCGTGGATACTTAAAGAGGCAGCGCAGGCTCTCAGCGTGCCTCTGGCAATGATCTTCAATGAGTCACTTATGTCGGGAGAATTGCCCAGTTGCTGGAAGGAGGCAAATGTCGTACCGATTTTCAAAAAGGGGGATAGGGAGGAGGCACTTAACTACAGACCCGTATCACTGACAAGCATCCCCTGCAAAATACTTGAAAGAATAATTAGGCTAAGACTTGTTGAGCACCTGGAGAGCATTGGGTTTGTAAACAAGCACCAACATGGGTTCTGGACAGGGAAATCATGCCTAACAAACCTTTTAGAATTCTATGATAAAGTAACAAGGATAAGGCAGGACAGAGAAGGCTGGGCAGACTGCATATTTCTTGACTGCCAAAAGGCCTTTGATACGGTACCGCACATGACACTGCTATACAAACTTGAGAGGCAGGCAGGAGTAAGCGGAAAGGCCCTAGTATGGGTGAAGAACTACCTAACAGGAAGGAGCCAGAGGGTAATGGTAAGGGGCGAAAAGTCGGACTGGCGAACAGTAACAAGTGGAGTACCTCAAGGATCGGTGCTGGGACCAATCCTCTTTCTAATTTACGTAAATGATATGTTTACAGGAGTGGAATCATACATGTCGATGTTTGTAGATGACGCAAAATTAATGAGAAGAGTTGTGACAGACGAGGATTGTAGGATCCTCCAAGAGGACTTAAACAGGCTGCAGAGATGGTCAGAGAAATGGCTACTGGAGTTTAACACCAGTAAATGTAAAGTTATGGAAATGGGATCAGGTGACAGGAGACCAAAGGGACAGTACACAATGAAGGGGAACAGCCTACCTGTAACGATTCGAGAAAGAGACCTGGGAGTGGATGTGACACCTAATCTAACTCCTGAGGAACATATAAATAGGATAACGACAGCAGCGTACTCTACACTGGCGAAAATTAGAACTTCATTCAGAAACCTAAATGAGGAAGCTTTTAGGGCGCTTTACACTGCCTACGTGAGACCCGTCTTAGAGTATGCCGCGCCATCATGGAGCCCCCATCTGAAGAAACACATAAAGAAACTGGAGAAGGTTCAGAGGTTTGCGACGAGGCTTGTCCCAGAGCTACGAGGGATGGGATATGAAGAGCGGCTGAAGGAACTGAACCTTACGACACTAGAGAAAAGAAGGGAGAGAGGAGATATGATAGGGACATATAAAATACTCAGGGGAATTGACAAAGTGGAAATAGATCAAATGTTCACACGTAATAATAACAGAACGAGGGGACATGGGTGGAAACTGGAAACTCAGATGAGTCACAGAGATGTTAGGAAGTTTTCTTTTAGCGTGAGAGTAGTAGAAAAATGGAATGCACTTGGGGAACAGGTTGTGGAAGCAAATACTATTCATACTTTTAAAACTAGGTATGATAGGGAAATGGGACAGGAGTCATTGCTGTAAACAACCGATAGCTAGAAAGGCGGGATCCAAGAGTCAATGCTCGATCCTGCAAGCACATATAGGTGAGTACACACACTGACCCACAGAGACTGCCCAAATATATATACCTTCAGCAGCAGTTGGTGTTCCCAGGCAGGTCACCCATCCAAGTACTAACCAAAGTCAATGGTGTTTAAACTGACAGATGTATGGGAGGAGACGCAGTGTTCTCAAGGTGATAGGTAGGTAGTATGGCCGTTGCTATTGTATACAAATAGTAAGTAATCACATGTGAGTGAGTGAGTGAGTCAAGATACTGGTAACTGCGACGGGCAGGCAGGCGAAGGATACTCACACATAGCAGCCAATTCTCCATTAATGATAGTACTTATTGCCACTATTTAGTCAAATTAACCAACAACAAATGGACTACTACTACTACTACTACTACTACTACTACTACTACTACTACTACTGTTGCTCCAAAATAGAAATGTTGGGATGCCACCGCTGCCATTGATCTCGCACAAGTTGCTGCTGACAAATGACTCATCTTTGGCCTTGCATATGCCCTCTTAGGCTTCATTTAGTCAATACTTGTAACATCATTGAGTTGGGGGACAGGCAGACAGGCACTTTATACATACACATGTTAGGCTTATATCCAAACACCCACAATTAGTGGTTCTAACTAAGGTTCTTTTAGTGACTAACTAACTCTCACTCACTCACCACGCCCCAAGTAGCTAGCTTACTAACTTCTGGATACCTATTTACTGCTAGGTGAACAGAGGCATTCGGTGATAGGAAAGGCTACCAACAATTACAGCCCCTTTTCTATTTCTAGTTCTACAAACCTAGCCTAAACTAACCTAACTTAACCTGCAAACCTAGCCTATTTCCTAGTCAAAACAAACATAACCTAATCTAACCTAACCTAACCTAACCTAATCTAAGCTAAGCTAACCTAACGTAACTAACTCATGGATACCTATTTACTGTTAGGTGAATAGATGTATTCGGCGATAGGAAACGCTACCTACAATTACAGCCCTTCTTCTATTTCTATTTCTACAAACCTAGCCTATTTCCTAGCCTAAACTAACCTAACCTAATCTAACTAACTCCTGGATACCTATTTACTGCTACGTGAACAGAGAAGACACGCTACCAACAATTACTGCCCTATTTCTATTTCAACAAAAATAGCCTATTTCTTAGCCTAAACTAATCTAACCTAATTAAACCTAACCTAACCTAATCTAACCTTACCTATATATATACTTCACTAACTAACATCATCACTACCACACTACTCACTAACATCATCACTACCTCCCTACTCACCATCATCATCACTACCTCTCTACTCACCATCATCATCATCACCTCACTACTCACCATCATCATCACTACCTCACCATCATCATCACTACCTCTCTACTCACTATCATCATCATTACCTCACTACTCACCATCACTACCACACTACTCACCATCATCACTACCTCACTACTCATTATCATCATCACTACTTCTCTACTCACCACCATCATCATTTCCTCACTACTCACTAACATCATCACTTCCTCACTACTCACCATCATCATCACTACTCACTATCATCACCACCCACCATCATCACTACCACACTACTCATAAACACCACCACTACCACACTACTCACCATCATCACTACCACACTACTCACTATCATCATCACTACCACACTACTCACCATCATCATAACTACCACACTACTCTTAACCATCATCACTACCTCACCATCATCATCACTACCTGACCATCATCACTACCTCACCATCATCATCACTACCTCATTATCATCACTACCTCACCATCATCACTACCTCACCATCATCATCACTACCTCAATACTCACCATCATTACTACCACACTACTCACCATCATCATTACCTCACTACTCACCATTATCATCACTACATCACTACTCACCATCATCATCACTACCACAATACTCACCATCGTCATCACTACCACAATACTCACCAACATCACTACCACACTACTTAGCAACACCATCACTACCTCACTACTCACCATCATCATCACTACCACACTACTCCCTATCATCACTTCTATCACTTCTCACCATCACCATCACTACCTCACTACTCACCATCATCATCACTACCTCACTTCTCACTATCATCATCACTACCACACTACTCACCATCAGCATCACTACCACACTATTCACTATCGTCATCACTACCACACTACTCACTATCATCATCACTACCTCACTACTCACCATCATCATCACTACTCACTATCATCATCACTACCACACTACTCACCATCGTCATCACTACCACACTATTCACTATCATCATCACTACCTCACTACTCACCATCATCACTACCACACTACTCACTATCATCACTTCTCACCATCAGCATCACTACCTCACTACTCACTATCATCACTACCACACTACTCACCATCATCATCACTACCACACTATTCAATATCATCATCACTACCTCACTACTCACCATCATCATCACTACCACACTACTCACTATCATCACTTCTCACCATCATCATCACTACCTCACTACTCACTATCATCACTACCACACTACTCACTATCATCATCACTACCACACTACTCACCATCATCATCACTACCACACTATTCACTATCATCATCACTACCACACTACTCACTATCATCATCACTACCTCACTACTCACTATCATCACTTCTATCACTACTCACCATCAACATCACTACCACACTACTTAGCAACACCATCACTACCTCACTACTCACCATCATCATCACTACCACACTACTCACTATCATCATCACTACCACACTACTCACCATCATCATCACTACCACACTATTCACTATCATCATCACTACCACACTACTCACTATCATCATCACTAACACACTACTCACCATCATCATCACTACCACACTATTCACTATCATTATCACTACCACACTACTCACCATCATCATCACTACCTCAGTACTCACCATCATCATCACTACCACACTACTCACTATCATCACTTCTCACCATCATCATCATTACTCACTATCATCATCACTACCACACTACTAACCATCATCATCACTACCACACTATTCACTGTCATCATTACCACACTACTCACCATCATCATCACTACCTCACTACTCACCATCATCACTACATCACTATCATCACCACTACTCACCATCAGCATCACTACCACACTATTCACTATCATCATCACTACCTCACTACTCACCATCATCACTACCACACTACTCACTATCATCACTTCTCACCGTCATCATCACTACCTCACTACTCACTATCATCATCACTACCACACTACTCACCATCATCATCACTACCCCATTATTCACTATCATCATCACTACCTCACTACTCACCATCATCATCACTACCACACTACTCACTATCATCACTTCTATCACTTCTCACCATCATCATCACTACGTCACTACTCACTATCGTCATCACTACCACACTACTAACCATCATCATCACTACCACACTATTCACAATCATCATCACTACCACACTACTCACCATCACTACCTCACTACTCACCATCATCATCACTACCACACTACTCACAATCATCATCACTACCACACTTCACTATCATCATCACTACCTCACTACTCACCATCATCACTAAAACACTACTCACTATCATCACTTCTATCACTTCTCACCATCATCATCACTACTCACTATCATCATCACTACCACACTACTCATCATCATCATCACTACCACACTATTCACTATCATCACTACCTCACTACTCACCATCATCATCACTACCTCACTACTCACCATCATCACTACATCACTATCATCATCACTACCTCACTACTCATCATCATCATCACTACCACACTATTCACTATCATCATCACTACCACACTACTCACCGTCATCATCACTACCTCACTACTCACCATCAGCATCACTACCACACTATTCACTATCATCATCACTACCTCACTACTCACCATCATCACTACCACACTACTCACTATCATCACTTCTCACCGTCATCATCACTACCTCACTACTCACTATCATCACTACCACACTACTCACCATCATCATCACTACCCCATTATTCACTATCATCATTACCTCACTACTCACCATCATCATCACTACCACACTACTCACTATCATCACTTCTATCACTTCTCACCATCATCATCACTACCTCACTACTCACTATCGTCATCACTACCACACTACTCACCATTATCATCACTACCACACTATTCACAATCATCATCACTACCACACTACTCACCATCATCATCACTACCTCACTACTCACCATCATCATCACTACCACACTACTCACAATCATCATCACTACCACACTTCACTATCATCATCACTACCTCACTACTCACCATCATCACTACCACACTACTCACTATCATCACTTCTATCACTTCTCACCATCATCATCACTACCTCACTACTCACTATCTTCATCACTACCACACTACTCATCATCATCATCACTACCTCACTATTCACTATCATCACTACCTCACTACTCACCATCATCATCACTACTTCACTACTCACTATCATCATCACTACCACACTATTCACTATCATCATCACTACCACACTACTCACCATCATCATCACTACCTCACTACTCACCATCATCATCACTACTCACTATTACTACCACACTACTCACCGAGTAGTGTGGTAGTGTGTGGTAGTGATGATGATAGTGAGTAGTGTGGTAGTGATGATGGTGAGTAGTGTGGTAGTGATGATGTTTATGAGTAGTGTAGTAGTGATGATGGTGAGTAGTGTGGTAGTGATGATGTTTATGAGTAGTGTGGTAGTGATGATGGTGGGTAGTGATGATAGTGATGATGATGAGTAGTGAGGAAGTGATGATGTTAGTGAGTAGTGAGGAAATGATGATGGGGGTGAGTAGAGAAGTAGTGATGATGATGGTGAGTAGTGAGGTAGTGATGATGGTGAGTAGTGTGGTAGTGATGGTGAGTAGTGAAGTAATGATGATGATGGTGAGTAGAGAGGTAGTGATGATGATGGTGAGGTAGTGATGATGATGGTGAATAGTGAGGTAATGATGATGATGGTGAGTAGAGAGGTAGTGAAGATGATGGTGAGGTAGTGATGATGATGGTGAGTAGGGAGGTAGTGATGATGTTAGTGAGTAGTGTGGTAGTGATGATGTTAGTGAGTAGTGAAGTATGTATATAGAGAAGGTTAGATTAGGTTTGGTTAGGGTTAATTAGGTTAGATTAGTTTAGGCTAAGAAATAGGCTATTTTTGTTGAAATAGAAATAGGGCAGTAATTGTTGGTAGCGTGTCTTTTCTGTTCACGTAGCAGTAAATAGGTATCCAGGAGTTAGTTAGATTAGGTTAGGTTAGTTTAGGCTAGGAAATAGGCTAGGTTTGTAGAAATAGAAATAGAAGAAGGGCTGTAATTGTAGGTAGCGGTTCCTATCACCGAATACATCTATTCACCTAACAGTAAATAGGTATCCAGGAGTTAGTTACGTTAGGTTAGGTTAGCTTAGATTAGGTTATGTTTGTTTTGACGAGGAAATAGGCTAGGTTTGCAGGTTAAGTTAGGTTAGTTTAGGCTAGATTTGTAGAAATAGAAAAGGGGCTGTAATCGTTGGTAGCCTATCTAACCTAACCAAGGAACCTAACCAACCAACCTAACCAAGCAACCTAACCAAGCAACCTAACCAACCAACCTAACCAAGGAAACTAATCAACCAACCTAACCAAGCAACCTAACCAAGGAACCTAACCAAGGATCCTAACCTAACCCAACCAACCCAACTAACCTAACCAACCAACCTAACCTAACCTAACCAACCAACCAACCAACCTAACCAACGTAACCAACCAACTTAACCAACCAACCTAACCAATGAAAATAACCAACCTAACCAATGTAACCAACCAACCTAACCAACGTAACCTAACCAACCTAACCAACCAACCTAACCAACCAACCAACCTAACCAACCAACCTAACCAACTAAACCAACCAACCTAACTAACCAACCAACCTAATCAACCAACCTAAGCTATCTAACCAACCAACCTAACTAACCAACCTAACTAACCAACGAACCTAAACAACGTAAACTATCTAACCTAACCAACCAACCTAACTAACCTAACCAACCAACCTAAGCTATCTAACCTAACCAAGCAACCTAACCAACCAACCTAACCAAGCAACCTAACCAACCAACCTAACTAAACAACCTAGCCAACCAACCTAACCAAGGAACCTAACCAACGGCCCAACCTAACCAACCTAAGCTATCTAACTAACCAACCTAAGCTATCTAACTAACCAACCTAAGCTATCTAACTAACCAACCTAACTAACCAACCTAACTAACCAACCAACCTAACCAACGTAAGCTATCTAACCTATCCAACCAACCTAACCAACCAACCTAACCAACCAACCTAACCAACCAACCTATGCAACCAACCTAAGCAACCTAACCTAACCAACCTAACCTAACCAACCAACCTAACCAACGAACCAACCTAACCAACCTAACAAACCAACCTAACTAACCAACCAACCTAACCAACAAACCTAAGCTATCTAACCTAACCAACCAACCTAAGCTATCTAACCTAACCAACCTATCCAACCAACCTTAGCTATCTAACCTAACCAACCAACCTTAGCTATCTAACCTAACCAACCAGCCTAAGCTATCTAACCTTACCAACCAACCTAAGCTATCTAACCTAACCAACCAACCTAAGCTATCTAACCTAACCAAGCAACCTAACCAAACAACCTAACCAAGCAACCTAACCAACCAACCTAACCAAGCAACCTAACCAACCAACCTAACCAAAGAACCTAATCAACCAACCTAACCAAACAACCTAACCAACCAACCCAACCTAACCTAACCAACGTAACCAACCATCCTAACCAACCTAACCAACCAACCTAAGCTATCTAACCTAACCAACCAACCTATCCAACCAACCTTAGCTATCTAACCTAACCAACCAACCTAAGCTATCTAACCTAACCAACCAACCTAAGCTATCTAACCTAACCAAGCAACCTAACCAACCACCCTAACCAAGCAACCTAACCAACCAACCTAACCTAACCTAACCAACCAACCCAACCAACCTAACCTAACCTAACCTAACCAACCAACCTAACCAACCTAACCTAACCAACCTAACCAACCAACCAACCTAACCAACCAACCTAACCAACTAAACCAACCAACCTAACTAACCAACCAACCTAATCAACCAACCTAAGCTATCTAACCAACCAACCTAACTAACCAACCTAACTAACCAACGAACCTAACCAACGTAAACTATCTAACCTAACCAACCAACCTAACTAACCTAACCAACCAACCTAAGCTATCTAACCTAACCAAGCAACCTATCCAACCAAGCAAACCAAGCAACCTAACCAACCAACCTAACTAAGCAACCTAACCAACCAACCTAACCAAGGAACCTAACCAACCAACCAACCTAACCAACCTAAGCTATCTAACTAACCAACCTAACTAACCAACCTAACTAACCAACCAACCTAACCAACATAAGCTATCTAACCTATCCAACCAACCTAACCAACCAACCTAACCAACCAACCTATGCAACTAACCTAAGCAACTTAACCTAACCAACCTAACCTAACCAACCAACCTAACCAACGAATCAACCTAACCAACCTAACAAACCAACCTAACTAACCAACCAACCTAACCAACCAACCTAAGCTATCTAACCTAACCAACCAACCTAAGCTATCTAACCTAACCAACCAACCTATCCAACCAAACTTAGCTATCTAACCTAACCAACCTTAGCTATCTAACCTAACCAACCAGCCTAAGCTATCTAACCTAACCAACCAACCTAAGCTATCTAACCTAACCAACCATCCTAAGCTATCTAAACTAACCAAGCAACCTAACCAACCAACCTAACCAAGCAACCTAACCAACCAACCTAACCAAGCAACCTAACCAACCAACCTAACCAAAGAACCTAATCAACCAACCTAACCACGCAACCTAATCAACCAACCTAACCTAACCTAACCAACCAACCCAACCTAACCTAACCAATGTAACCAACCATCCTAACCAACATAACCAACCAACGTAACCAACCTAACCTAACCAACCAACTAACCTAACCATCCAACCTAACCTAACCTAACCAACCAACCAACCTAATCAACGTAACCAACCAACCTAACCAACCAACCTAACCAACCAACCTAACCAATGTAACCAACCAACCTAACCAATGTAACCAACCAACCTAACCAACGTAACCAACCTAACCAACCAACCTAAGCAACCTAACCTAACCAACCTAACCAACCAACCTAACCAACCAACCAACCTAACCAACCTAACAAACCAACCTAACTAACCAACCAACCTAACCAACCAACCTAAGCTATCTAACCTAACCAACCAACCTATCAAACCAACCTTAGCTATCTAACCTAACCAACCAACCTAAGCTATCTAACCTAACCAAGCAACCTAACCAACCAACAAAACCAAGCAACCTAACCAACCAACCTAACTAAAGAACCTAATCAGCCAACCTAATGAACCAACCTAACCAACCAACCTAACCTAACCAACCAACCCAACCTAACCTAACCAACCAACCTAACCAACCAACCAACCTAACCAACCAACCTAAAAACCAACCTAACCAACCAACCAACCTAACCAACCAACCTAAGCTATCCAACCAACCAACCTAACTAACTAACCAACCTAACCAACCTAAGCTATCTAACCTAACCAACCAACCTAACCAACCTAACTAACCAACCTAAGGTATCTAACCTAACCAAGCACCCTAACCAACCAACCTAACCAACCAACCTAACCAACCAACCTAACCAATGTAAGCTATCTAACCTAACCAACCAACCTAACCAACCAACCTAAGCTATCTAACCTAACCAACCAACCTAAGCTATCTAACCTAACCAACCAACCTAAGCTATTTAACCTAACCAACCAACCTAACCAAGCAACCTAACCAAGCAACCTAACCAACCAACCAAACCAAGGAACCTAACCAACCAACCTAACCAACGTAAGCTATCTAACCTAACCAACCAACCTAACCAACCTAACCAACCAACCTAAGCAACCAACCTAAGCAACCTAACCTAACCAACCTAACCTAACCAACCAACCTAAGCTATCTAACCTAACCAACCATCCTAAGCTATCGAACCTAACCAACCATCCTAAGCTATCTAACCTAACCAACCAACCTAAGCTATCTAACCTAACCAACCAACCTAAGCAACCTAAGCAACCAACCTAAGCAACCAACATAAGCAACCTAAGCAACCTAACCTACCAACCTAAGCTATCTAACCTAACCAACCATCCTAAGCTATCTAACCTAACCAACCAACCTAAGCTATCTAACCTAACCAAGCAACCTAACCAACTTAAACTATCTAACCTAACCAAGCATCCTAACCAACCAACCTAAGCAACCTAACCAACCAACCTAACCAAAGAACCTAATCAACCTAAGCTATCTAACCTAACCAACCAACCTAAGCTATCTAACCTAACCAACCAACCTAAACTAACCTAACCAACCAACCAACCTAACCTAATCTAACCAACCAACCCAACCTAACCAACGTAACCAATCATCCTAACCAACCAACGTAACCAACCTAACCTAACCAACCAACCTAACCAACCAACCTAACCTAACCAACAAACCTAACCAACCAACCTAACTAACCAATCAACCTAACCAACCAATCAACCTAACCAACCAATCAACCTAACCAACCAACCTAACCAACCTAAGCTATCCAACCAACCTAACCTAACCTAACCAACCTAACCTGAGCAACCTAACCTGAGCAACCTAACCTGAGCATCCTAACCTAAGCAACCTAACCTGAGCAACCTAACCTGAGCAACCTAACCTAAGCAACCTAACGTGAGCATCCTAACCTGAGCAACCTAACCTGAGCAACCTAACCTGAGCAACCTAACCTAAGCAACCTAACGTGAGCATCCTAACCTGAGCAACCTAACCTGAGCAACCTAACCTGAGCAACCTAACCTGAGCAACCTAACCTGAGCAACCTAACCTGAGCAACCTAACCTGAGCAACCTAACCTGAGCAACCTAACCTGAGCAACCTAACCTAAGCAACCTAACCTGAGCAACCTAACCAAGCAACCTAACCAACCAACCTAACCAAGCAACCTAACCAACCAACCTAACTAAGCAACCTAACCAACCAACCTAACCAAGGAACCTAACCAACCAACCAACCTAACCAACCTAAGCCATCTAACTAACCAACCTAAGCTATCTAACTAACCAACCTAACTAACCAACCTAACTAACCAACCAACCTAACCAACATAAGCTATCTAACCTATCCAACCAACCTAACCAACCAACCTAACCAACCAACCAACCAACCAACCTATGCAACCAACCTAAGCAACCTAACCTAACCAACCTAACCTAACCAACCAACCTAACCAACGAACCAACCTAACCAACCTAACAAACCAACCTAACTAACCAACCAACCTAACCAACCAACCTAAGCTATCTAACCTACCAACCAACCTAAGCTATCTAACCTAACCAACCTATCCAACCAACCTTAGCTATCTAACCTAACCAACCTTAGCTATCTAACCTAACCAACCAACCTAAGCTATCTAACCTAACCAACCAACCTAAGCTATCTAACCTAACCAACCAACCTAACCAACCAACCTAACCAAGCAACCTAACCAACCAACCTAACCAAGCAACCTAACCAACCAACCTAACCAAAGAACCTAATCAACCAACCTAACCAAACAACCTAACCAACCAACCCAACCTAACCTAACCAACGTAACCAACCATCCTAACCAACGTAACCAACCAACGTAACCAACCTAACCTAACCAACCTACTAACCTAACCAACCAACCTAACCTAACCTAACCAACCAACAAACCTAATCAACGTAACCAACCAACCTAACCAACCAACCTAACCAACCAACCTAACCAACCAACCTAACCAATCAACCTAACCTAACCAACCAACCAACCCAACCAACCTAACCTAACCTAACCTAACCAACCAACCAACCTAACCAACGTAACCAACCATCCTAACCAACGTAACCAACCTAACCAACCAACCTAAGCAACCTAACCTAACCAACCTAACCTAACCTAACCTAACCAATGTAACCAACCAACCTAACCAATGTAACCAACCAACCTAACCAACGTAACCAACCAACCTAAGCAACCTAACCTAACCAACCTAACCTAACCAACCAACCTAACCAATCAACCAACCTAACCAACCTAACAAACCAACCTAACTAACCAACCAACCTAACCAACCAACCTAAGCTATCTAACCTAACCAACCAACCTATCCAACCAACCTTAGCTATCTAACCTAACCATCCAACCTAAGCTATCTAACCTAACCAACCAACCTAAGCTATCTAACCTAACAAAGCAACCTAACCAACCAACCTAACGAAGCAACCTAACCAACCAACCTAATCAAGCAACCTAACCAATAAACCTAACCTAACCAACCAACCAACCCAACCAACCTAACCTAACCTAACCTAACCAACCAACCAACCTAACCATCCTAACCAACCAACCTAACCAACGTAATAACGTAACCAACCTAACCAACCTAACCTAACCAACCTAACAAACCAACCAACCTAACCAACCAACCTAACCAACCAACCAACCTAACTAACCAACCTAACTAACCAACCAACATAACCAAAGTAAACTATCTAACCTAACCAACCAATCAACCTAACTAACCTAACCAACCAACCTAAGCTATCTAACCTAACCACGCAACCTAACCAACCAACCTAACCAAGGAACCTAATCAACCTAAGCTATCTAACCTAACCAACCAACCTAAGCTATCTAACCTAACCAACCAACCTAAGCTATCTAACCTAACCAACCAACCTAAACTAATCTAACCAACCAACCCAACCTAACCAACGTAACCAACCTAACCTAACCAACCAACCTAACCTAATCTAACCAACCAACCCAACCTAACCAACGTAACCAACCAACGTAACCAACGTAACCAACCTAACCTAATCTAACCAACCAACCCAACCTAACCAACGTAACCAACGTAACCAACGTAACCAACCTAACCTAACCAACCAACCTAACCAACAAACCTAAAGCTATCTAACCTAAGCTACAACTATAAGCTATAACTAAGCTATAAGTTTCGATAGATTCTCTGGATAGCCGAAGATTGATACCAACCTAACTAACCAATCAACCTAACCAACCAACCAACCTAACCAACCTAAGCTATCCAACCAACCTAACCTGAGCAACCTAACCTGAGCATCCTAACCAAACCAACCTAACCTGAGCAACCTAACCTGAGCAACCTAACCTGAGCAACCTAACCTGAGCAACCTAACCTGAGCAAACTGACCTGAGCAAACTAACCTGACCAACCTAACCTGAGCAACCTAACCTGAGCAACCTAACCTGAGCAACCTAACCTGAGCAAACTAACCTGAGCAACCTAACCTGAGCAACCTAACCTGAGCAACCTGACCTGAGCAACCTAACCTGAGCAACCTAACCTGAGCAACCTAACCTAAGCAACCTAACCTAACCAACCTAACCTAACCAACCTAACCTAAGCAACCTAACCTAAGCAACCTAACCTAAGCAACCTAACCTAAGCAACCTTAGGTTATATTATTATATATTATTATTATTATATATTATATTATTATATTATTATTATTATTATTATTATATATTTTATTATTATTATACAACCTTATTATATTATCAACTTTCGTGTCAGAGTCCATGAGTGTCCGTGTGCGTGTCCGTGTGAGTGTCCGTGTGCGTGTCCGTGTGAGTGCAGATCCATGGGGTTTTGGGTCCAGGAAGCTATTTGTGTCGACCCAAATTGCCTCCCTTCTCCCCACCTGAAATCCAGGTGGATTGAAAGACCTGCCCGAGGTCAGTGGATCCAGGTATCCGTCCGTGGCCCCCCGGACTTCAACCCTTCCCCACATTCCAAGGAGTCGGTCAATCAATCTTCGGCTATCCAGAGAATCTATCGAAACTGATGCTCCTACAGGAGGGGACACACAGAGAAATCTGTGCCCTGTACTTGCAACCGTTCCGACAGGCTCGAACGCAGATCTATCCGGATTAGGAACTTGTTCTATCCGACTAGGCCACGCTGGAGTTGCCTTCTGAATCAAATTTGGCACTTGTATTTATATCTCATAGCAAGGTTGGTTAGTGTCTATTTATCAACAGTTGCAATGATTGAGATGTTAAGTTGTTAATTTGTGTTGACAGTATGAAATACCTGACAGCTTTGTTTGAAAAGGTTGCAGTCCCGTGAGGCAGTTTTATGAATAAATATTGGAGAATTTAGGCTAACTGACATGTGTGTGTGTGTGTGTACTCATCTAGTTGTGTTTGCGGGGGTTGAGCTCTGGCTCTTTGGTCCCGCCTCTCAAGCGTCAATCAACAGGTGTACAGATTCCTGAGCCTATTGGGCTCTATAATATCTACACTTGAAACTGTGTATGGAGTCAGCCTCCACCACATCACCTCCTAATGCATTCCATTTGTCAACCACTCTGACACTAAAAACGTTCTTTCTAATATCTCTGTGGCTCATTTGGGCACTCAGTTGCCACCTGTGTCCCCTTGTGCTAAATAGACTGTCTTTCTCTACCCTATCAATTCCCTTCAGAATCTTAAATGTGGTGATCATGTCCCCCCTAACTCTTCTGTCTTCCACCGAAGTGAGGTTTAATTCCCGTAGTCTCTCCTCGTAGCTCATACCTCTCAGCTCGGGTACTAGCCTGGTGGCAAACCTTTGAACCTTTTCCAGTTTAGTCTTATCCTTGTCTAGATATGGACTCCATGCTGGGGCTGCATACTCCAGGATTGGCCTGACATATGTGGTATACAAAGTTCTGAATGATTCTTTACACAAGTTTCTGTATGCCGTTCGTATGTTCACCAGCCTGGCATATGCCGCTGATGTTATCCGCTTGATATGTGCTGCAGGAGACAGGTCTGGCGTGATCTCAAGCCCCAAGTCTTCTTCCTTCTCTGACTCCTGAAGAATTTCCTCTCCCAGATGATACCTTGTATCTGGCCTCCTGCTCCCTACACCTATCTTCATTACATTACATTTGGTTGGGTTAAACTCTAACAACCATTTGTTCGACCATTCCTTCAGCTTGTCTAGGTCTTCTTGAAGCCTCAAACAGTCCTCTTCTGTTTTAATCCTTCTCATAATTTTAGCATCGTCCGCAAACATTGAGAGAAATGAATCGATACCCTCCGGGAGATCATTTACATATATCAGAAACAAGATAGGACCGAGTACAGAGCCCTGTACTCACCTAATTGTACTCACCTAATTGTGCTTGCGGGGGTTGAGCTCTGGCTCTTTGGTCCCGCCTCTCAACCGTCAATCAACTGGTGTACAGATTCCTGAGCCTATTGGGCTCTATCATATCTACATTTGAAACTGTGTATGGAGTCAGCCTCCACCACATCACTTCCTAATGCATTCCATTTACTAACTACTCTGACACTGAAAAAGTTCTTTCTAACGTCTCTGTGACTCATTTGGGTACTCAGCTTCCACCTGTGTCCCCTTGTTCGCGTCCCACCAGTGTTGAATAGTTCATCCTTGTTTACCCTACACCTATCTTCATTACATTACATTTGGTTGGGTTAAACTCTAACAACCATTTGTTCGACCATTCCTTCAGCTTGTCTAGGTCTTCTTGAAGCCTCAAACAGTCCTGATTCCCCTGAGGATTTTGTAGGTTGTGATCATGTCCCCCCTTACTCTTCTGTCTTCCAGCGTCGTGAGGTGCATTTCCCGCAGCCTTTCCTCATAACTCATGCCTCTTAGTTCTGGGACTAGTCTAGTAGCATACCTTTGGACTTTTTCCAGCTTCGTCTTGTGCTTGACAAGGTACGGGCTCCATGCTGGGGCCGCATACTCCAGGATTGGTCTTACATATGTGGTGTACAAGATTCTGAATGATTCCTTACACAGGTTCCTGAACGCCGTTCTGATGTTAGCCAGCCTCGCATATGCCGCAGACGTTATTCTCTTTATGTGGGCTTCAGGAGACAGGTTTGGTGTGATATCAACTCCTAGATCTTTCTCTCTGTCTGTTTCATTAAGTACTTCATCTCCTATTCTGTATCCTGTGCCTGGCCTCCTGTTTCCACTGCCTAGTTTCATTACTTTGCATTTACTCGGGTTGAACTTCAACAGCCATTTGTTGGACCATTCACTCAGTCTATCCAGGTCATCTTGTAGCCTCCTACTATCATCCTCTGTTTCAATCCTCCTCATAATTTTTGCATCGTCGGCAAACATTGAGAGGAACGAATCTATACCCTCTGGGAGATCATTTACATATACCAGAAACAGTATAGGTCCAAGGACTGACCCCTGCGGGACACCACTTGTGACGTCTCGCCAATCTGAGGCCTCACCCCTCACACAGACTCGTTGTCTCCTGTTGCTTAGGTATTCCTCTATCCACCGGAGTACCTTCCCTCTCACTCCAGCCTGCATCTCCAACTTTCGCACTAGCCTCTTGTGTGGTACTGTATCAAAGGCTTTCTGACAATCCAAAAATATGCAGTCTGCCCACCCTTCTCTTTCTTGCCTTATTTTTGTTGCCTGGTCGTAGAATTCAAGTAACCCTGTGAGGCAGGACCTGCCATCCCTGAACCCATGTTGATGCTGTGTTACAAAGTTCCTTCGCTCCAGATGCTCCACTAGTTTTTTTCGCACAATCTTCTCCATCAGCTTGCATGGTATGCAGGTTAGGGACACTGGCCTGTAGTTCAGTGCCTCCTGTCTATCCCCTTTCTTGTATATCGGGACTACGTTAGCTGCTTTCCAAATATCTGGCAGTTCCCCTGTTGCCAGTGATTTGTTATACACTATGGAGAGTGGTAGGCTCAGTTCTCTTGCTCCTTCCTTTAGAATCCAAGGGGAGATTCCATCTGGGCCTATAGCCTTCGTCACGTCCAACTCTAGTAAACACTTCCTTACTTCCCCACTGGTAATCTCAAACTCTTCCAGTGGTTCCTGGTTAGCTATTCCCTCACTTACCTCTGGAATTTCTCCTTGTTCTAAGGTGAAGACCTCCTGGAATTTCTTATTCAATTCCTCACACACTTCCTTGTCATTTGTAGTGAATCCTTCCGCCCCTATCCTTAATCTCATAACCTGTTCCTTTACTGTTGTTTTTCTCCTAATGTGGCTATGCAACAATTTAGGCTGAGTCTTTGCCTTGCTTGCGATGTCATTTTCGTATTGTCTTTCTGCCTCTCTTCTCATCCTGACATATTCATTCCTGGCATTCTGGTATCTTTCTCTGCTCTCCAGTGTCCTGTTATTCCTATAGTTTCTCCATGCCCTTTTACTTTGCTGCTTAGCTAGCCTACATCTTTGATTAAACCATGGGTTTCTCATCTTCATTTCTCTGTTTTCCTTTTGGACTGGGACAAACTTGTTTGCTGCGTCCTTGCACTTCTGCGTGATGTAATCCATCATATCTTGGGCCGTCTTTCCCCTGAGCTCTGTTTCCCATGCTATATCTGTTAGGAATTTTCTTATCCCCTCATAGTTTCCCTTTCGGTATGCTAACCTTTTGGTTTCGGTATCCCTCCTCGAGTTCAATAACCCTTCTTCAATCAAGTACTCAAACACCAGTACACTGTGGTCGCTCATTCCTACTGGGTCCTCAAAACCGATTTCTCTTATGTCGGAGTCGTTCAGAGTGAAGACTAGGTCGAGTCTCGCTGGTTCGTCATTGCCTCTCATCCTTGTGGGTTCTCCGACATGCTGGGTTAAAAAGTTGCTTGTCACTACCTCCAATAGTTTGGCTCTCCACGTATCCTCGCCTCCATGCGGTTCCTTGTTCTCCCAGTCAATCTTTCCGTGATTGAAGTCGCCCATGATGAGCAGGTGGGATCTATTTCTACAGGCAGCAGAGGCTGCCCTCTCAATTATAGTGTTAACTGCCTTGTTGTTGTTTTCATACTCTTGACTGGGTCTCCTGTCATTTGGTGGAGGGTTGTATATTACTGCTACTACTATTCTTGGTCCTCCCATTGTTATGGTGCCTGCTATGTAGTCTCTGAACTCCTCACAGCCCGGGATGGCCATCTCCTTAAAACTCCATTCCCTTCTCATGAGTAGGGCCACTCCGCCTCCTCCTCTACCTTCCCTCTCTTTCCTTATTACTGTATACTCCTGGGGAAACACGGCATTCGTTATGATTCCAGAGAGTTTTGTTTCAGTGAGTCCGATTACATCTGGGTTAACTTCTTGTGCTCTTTCCCTTAGTTCACTTGTCTTGCTTGTGATCCCATCTATGTTCGAGTACATCACCCTGAAACTGACTCTCTTCT
>NC_091152.1:28318120-28438120 GCF_040958095.1 Procambarus clarkii | reverse complement strand
ACCCACCATCATCACTACCACACTACTCATAATCACCATCACTACCACACTACTCAACATCATCACTACCACACTACTCACTATCGTCATCACTACCACACTACTCACCATCATCACTACCCACCATCATCATAACTACCACACTACTCTTAACCATCATCACTACCTCACCATCATCATCACTACCTCATTATCATCACTACCTGACCATCATCACTACCTCACCATCATCATCACTACCTCATTATCATCACTACCTCACCATCATCATCACTACCTCAATACTCACCATCATTACTACCACACTACTCACTATCATCATTACCTCACTACTCACCATTATCATCACTACTCACCATCATCATCACTACCACAATACTCACCATCGTCATCACTACCACAATACTCACCAACATTACTACCACACTACTGAGCAACACCATCACTACCTCACTACTCACCATCATCATCACTACCACACTACTCCCTATCATCACTTCTATCACTTCTCACCATCACCATCACTACCTCACTACTCACCATCATCATCACTACCTCACTTCTCACTATCATCATCATTACCACACTACTCACCATCAGCATTACTACCACACTATTCACTATCGTCATCACTACCACACTACTCACCATCATCATCACTACCTCACTACTCACCATCATCATCACTACTTACTATCATCATCACTACCACACTACTCACCATCGTCATCACTACCACACTATTCACTATCATCATCACTTCCTCACTACTCACCATCATCACTACCACACTACTCACTATCATCACTTCTCACCATCAGCATCACTACCTCACTATTCACTATCATCACTACCACACTACTCACCATCATCATCACTACCACACTATTCAATATCATCATCACTACCTCACTACTCACCATCATCATCACTACCACACTACTCACTATCATCACTTCTCACCATAATCATCACTACCTCACTACTCACTATCATCACTACCACACTACTCACTATCATCATCACTACCACACTACTCACCATCATCATCACTACCACACTATTCACTATCATCATCACTACCACACTACTCACCATCATCATCACTACCCCACTACTCACTATTATCACTTCTATCACTACTCACCATCAACATCACTACCACACTACTTAGCAACACCATCACTACCTCACTACTCACTATCATCATCACTACCACACTACTCACTATCATCATCACTACCACAATACTCACCATCATCATCACTACCACACTATTCACTATCATCATCACTACCACACTTCTCACTATCATCATCACTAACACACTACTCACCATCATCATCACTACCACACTATTCACTATCATTATCACTACCACACTACTCACCATCATCATCACTACCTCAGTACTCACCATCATCATCACTACCTCACTATCATAATCACTACCACACTACTCACCATCATCATCACTACCACACTATTCACTATCATCATCACTACCTCACTACTCACCATCATCATCACTACCACACTACTCACTATCATCACTTCTCACCATCATCATCACTACTCACTATCATCATCACTACCACACTACTAACCATCATCAACACTACCACACTATTCACTCTCATCATTACCACACTACTCACCATCATCATCACTACCTCACTACTCACCATCATCACTACATCACTATCATCATCACTACTCACCATCAGCATCACTACCACACTATTCACTATCATCATCACTACCTCACTACTCACCATCATCACTACCACATTACTCACTATCATCACTTCTCACCGTCATCATCACTACTCACTATCATCATCACTACCACACTACTCACCATCATCATCACTACCCCATTATTCACTATCATCATCACTACCTCACTACTCACCATCATCATCACTACCACACTACTCACTATCATCACTTCTCACCATCATCATCACTACTCACTATCGTCATCACTACCACACTACTCACCATCATCATCACTACCACTATTCACAATCATCATCACTACCACACTACTCACCATCATCATCACTACCTCACTACTCACCATCATCATCACTACCACACTACTCACAATCATCATCACTACCACACTTCACTATCATCATCACTACCTCAATACTCACCATCATCACTACCACACTACTCACTATCATCACTTCTATCACTTCTCACCATCATCATCACTACCTCACTACTCACTATCATCATCACTACCACACTACTCATCATCATCATCACTACCACACTATTCACTATCATCACTACTCACCATCATCATCACTACCTCACTACTCACTATCATCATCACTACCACACTATTCACTATCATCATCACTACCACACTACTCACCATCATCATCACTACCTCACTACTCACCATCATCATCACTACTCACTATCACTACCACACTACTCACCGAGTAGTGTGGTAGTGATGATGTTAGTGAGTAGTATGGTAGTGATGATGGTGAGTAGTGTGGTAGTGATGATGTTTATGAGTAGTGTGGTAGTGATGATGGTGAGTAGTGTGGTAGTGATGATGTTTATGAGTAGTGTGGTAGTGATGATGGTGAGTAGTGTGGTAGTGATGATGTTTATGAGTAGTGTGGTAGTGATGATGGTGGGTAGTGATGATAGTGATGATGATGATGGTGAGTAGTGAGGAAGTGATGATGTTAGTGAGTAGTGAGGAAATGATGATGGGGGTGAGTAGAGAAGTAGTGATGATGATGGTGAGTAGTGAGGTAGTGATGATGGTGAGTAGTGTGGTAGTGATGGTGATGGTGAGGTAGTGATGATGATGGTGAGTAGTGAAGTAATGATGATGATGGTGAGTAGAGAGGTAGTGATGATGATGGTGTGGTAGTGATGATGATGGTGAGTAGTGAGGTAATGATGATGATGGTGAGTAGAGAGGTAGTGAAGATGATGGTGAGGTAGTGATGATGATGGTGAGTAGGGAGGTAGTGATGATGTTAGTGAGTAGTGTGGTAGTGATGATGTTAGTGAGTAGTGAAGTATGTATATAGAGAAGGTTAGATTAGGTTAGGTTAGGGTTAATTAGGTTAGATTAGTTTAGGCTAAGAAATAGGCTATTTTTGTTGAAATATAAATAGGGCAGTAATTGTTGGTAGCGTGTCTTCTCTGTTCACGTAGCAGTAAATAGGTATCCAGGAGTTAGTTAGATTAGGTTAGGTTAGTTTAGGCTAGGAAATAGGCTAGGTTTGTAGAAATAGAAATAGAAGAAGGGCTGTAATTGTAGGTAGCGTTTCCTATCACCAAATACATCTATTCACCTAACAGTAAATAGGTATCCAGGAGTTAGTTACGTTAGGTTAGGTTAGCTTAGATTAGGTTATGTTTGTTTTGACGAGGAAATAGGCTAGGTTTGCAGGTTAAGTTAGGTTAGTTTAGGCTTGATTTGTAGAAATAGAAAAGGGGCTGTAATCGTTGGTAGCCTATCTAACCTAACCAAGGAACCTAACCAACCAACCTAACCAAGCAACCTAACCAAGCAACCTAACCAACCAACCTAACCAACCAACCTAATCAACCAACCTAACCAAGCAACCTAACCAAGGAACCTAACCAAGGATCCTAACCTAACCCAACCAACCCAACTAACCTAACCAACCAACCTAACCTAACCTAACCAACCAACCAACCTAACCAACGTAACCAACCAACCTCACCAACCAACCTAACCAATGAAACTAACCAACCTAACCAATGTAACCAACCAACCTAACCAACGTAACCAACCTAACCAACCTAACCTAACCAACCTAACCAACCAACCTAACCAACCAACCAACCTAACCAACCAACATAACCAACTAAACCAACCAACCTAACTAACCAACCAACCTAATCAACCAACCAAAGCTATCTAACCAACCAACCTAACTAACCAACCTAACTAACCAACGAACCTAACCAACATAAACTATCTAACCTAACCAACCAACCTAACTAACCTAACCAACCAACCTAAGCTATCTAACCTAACCAAGCAACCTAACCAACCAACCTAACCAAGCAACCTAACCAACCAACCTAACTAAGCAACCTAACCAACCAACCTAACCAAGGAACCTAACCAACCAACCAACATAACCAACCTAAGCTATCTAACTAACCAACCTAACTAACCAACCAACCTACGTAAGCTATCTAACCTATCCAACCAACCTAACCAACCAACCTAACCAACCAACCTATGCAACCAACCTAAGCAACCTAACCTAACCAACCTAACCTAACCAACCAACCTAACCAACGAACCAACCTAACCAACCTAACAAACCAACCTAACTAACCAACCAACCTAACCAACAAACCTAAGCTATCTAACCTAACCAACCAACCTAAGCTATCTAACCTAACCAACCAACCTATCCAACCAACCTTAGCTATCTAACCTAACCAAACAACCTTAGCAATCTAACCTAACCAACCCACCAAAGCTATCTAACCTAACCAAGCAACCTAACCAAGCAACCTAACCAAGCAACCTAACCAACCAACCTAACCAAGCAACCTAACCAACCAACCTAACCAAAGAACCTAATCAACCAACCTAACCAAGCAACCTAACCAACCAACCTAACCTAACCAACCAACCCAACCTAACCTAACCAACATAACAAACCATCCTAACCAACGTAACCAACCAACGTTACCAACCTAACCTAACCAACCAACTAACCTAACCAACCAACCTAACCTAACCTAACCAACCAACCAACCTAATCAATGTAACCAACCAACCTAACCAACCAACCTAACCAACCAACCTAACCAATGTAACCAACCAACCTAACCAATGTAACCAACCAACCTAACCAAGCAACCTAACCAACAAACCTAACCAAAGAACCTAATCAACCAACCTAACCAAGCAACCTAACCAACCAACCTAACCTAACCTAACCAACCAACCCAACCTAACCTAACCAACGTAACCAACCATCCTAAAAAACATACCCAACCAACGTAACCAACCTAACCTAACCAACCAACTAACCTAACCAACCAACCTAACCTAACCTAACCAACCAACCAACCTAATCAACGTAACCAACCAACCTAACCAACCTAACCAACCAACCTAACCAACCAACCTAACCAACCAACCTAACCAACCAACCTAACCAATGTAACCAACCTAACCAATGTAACCAACCAACCTAACCAAGCAACCTAACCAACCAACCTAACCAAAGAACCTAATAAACCAACCTAACCAAGCAACCTAACCAACCAACCTAACCTAACCTAACCAACCAACCCAACCTAACCTAACCAACGTAACCAACCATCCTAACCAACGTAACCAACCAACGTAACCAACCTAACCTAACCAACCAACTAACCTAACCAACCAACCTAACCTAACCTAACCAACCAACCAACCTAATCAACGTAACCAACCAACCTAACCAACCAATGTAACCAACCAACCTAACCAATGTAACCAACCAACCTAACCAATGTAACTAACCAACCTAACCAATGTAACCAACCTAACCAACCAACCTAAGCAACCTAACCTAACCACCCTAAACTAACCAACCAACCTAACCAACCAACCAACCTAACCAACTTAACAAACCAACCTAATTAACCAACCAACCTAACCAACCAACCTAAGCTTTCTAACCTAACCAACCAACCTATCCAACCAACCTTAGCTATCTAACCTAACCAACCAACCTAAGCTATCTAACCTAACCAACCAACCTAAGCTATCTAACCTAACCAAGCAACCTAACCAACCACCCTAACCAAGCAACCAAACCAACCAACCTAACCAAAGAACCTAATCATCCAACCTAACCAAGCAACCTAACCAACCAACCTAACCTAACCTAACCAACCAACCCAACCAACCTAACCTAACCTAACCAACCAACCAACCTAACCAACGTAACCAACCATCCTAACCAACGTAACCAACCAACCTAACCAACGTAATAACGTAACCAACTTAACCTAACCAACCAACCTAATCAACCTAACCTAACCAACCTAACCAACCAACCAACCTAACCAACCAACCTAACCAACTAAACCAACCAACCTAACTAACCAACCAACCTAATCAACCAACCTAAGCTATCTAACCAACCAACCTAACTAACCAACCTAACTAACCAACGAACCTAACCAATGTAAACTATCTAACCTAACCAACCAACCTAACTAACCTAACCAACCAACCTAAGCTATCTAACCTAACCAAGCAACCTATCCAACCAACCAAACCAAGCAACCTAACCAACCAACCTAACTAAGCAACCTAACCAACCAACCTAACCAAGGAACCTAACCAACCAACCAACCTAACCAACCTAAGCTATCTAACTAACCAACCTAACTAACCAACCTAACTAACCAACCAACCTAACCAACATAAGTTATCTAACCTATCCAACCAACCTAACCAACCAACCTAACCAACCAACCTAACCAACCAACCTATGCAACCAACCTAAGCAACCTAACCTAACCAACCTAACCTAACCAACCAACCTAACCAACGAATCAACCTAACCAACCTAACAAACCAACCTAACTAACCAACCAACCTAACCAACCAACCTAAGCTATCTAACCTAACCAACCACCCTAAGCTATCTAACCTAACCAACCAACCTAAGCTATCTAACCTAACCAACCAACCTATCCAACCAACCTTAGCTATCTAACCTAACCAACCTTAGCTATCTAACCTAACCAACCAGCCTAAGCTATATAACCTAACCAACCAACCTAAGCTATCTAACCTAACCAACCAACCAAAGCTATCTAACCTAACCAAGCAACCTAACCAACCAACCTAACCAAGCAACCTAACCAACCAACCTAACCAAGCAACCTAACCAACCAACCTAACCAAAGAACCTAATCAACCAACCTAACCAAGCAACCTAATCAACCAACCTAACCTAACCTAACCTAACCACCCAACCCAACCTAACCTAACCAACGTAACCAACCATCCTAACCAACGTAACCAACCAACGTAACCAACCTAACCTAACCAACCAACTAACCTAACCAACCAACCTAACCTAACCTAACCAACCAACCAACCTAATCAACGTAACCAACCAACCTAACCAACCAACCTAACCAATGTAACCAACCATCCTAACCAATGTAACCAACCAACCTAACCAACGTAACCAACCTAACCAACCAACCTAAGCAACCTAACCTAACCAACCTAACCTAACCAACCAACCTAACCAACCAACCAACCTAACCAACCTAACAAACCAACCTAACTAACCAACCAACCTAACCAACCAACCTAAGCTATCTAACCTAACCAACCAACCTATCCAACCAACCTTAGCTATCTAACATAACCAACCAACCTAAGCTATCTAACCTAACCAACCAAACTAAGCTATCTAACCTAACTAAGCAACCTAACCAACCAACCTAACGAAGCAACCTAACCAACCAACCTAACCAAGCAACCTAACCAAACCAACAAACCAACCCAACCAACCTAACCTAACCTAACCTAACCAACCTAACCAATGTAACCAACCATCCTAACCAACGTAACCAACCAACCTAACCAACGTAATAACGTAACCAACCTAACCTAACCAACTAAACTAACCAACCAACCTAACCAAAGTAAACTATCTAACCTAACCAACCAACCAACCTAACTAACCTAACCAACCAACCTAAGCTATCTAACCTAACCAAGCAACCTAACCAACCAACCTAACCAAGGAACCTAACCAACCAACCAACCTAACCAACCTAAGCTATCTAACCAACCAACCTAACTAACCAACCTTACTAACCAACCTAACCAACAAACCTAACCAACCTAACCAACCTAACCAACCAACCTAAGCAACCTAAGCAACCAACCTAAGCAACCTAACCTAACCAACCTAACCTAACCAACCAACCTAACCAACCAACCTAACCAAACTAACAAACCAACCTAACTAACCAAGCAACCTAACCAACCAACCTAACCAACCAACCTAACCAACCAACCTATCCAACCATCCTTAGCTATCTAACCTAAGCTATCTAACCTAACCAACCAACCTAAGCTATCTAACTAAACCAACCAACCTAAGCTATCTAACCTAACCAACCAACCTAAGCTATCTAACCTAACCAACAAACCTAAGCTATCTAACCTAACCAAGCAACCTAACCAAGCAACCTAACCAACCAACAAAACCAAGCAACCTAACCAACCAACCTAACCAAAGAACCTAATCAACCAACCTAACCAAGCAACCTAACCAACCAACCTTACCTAACCAAAGAACCTATTAAACCAACCTAATCAACCAACCTAACCAACCAACCTAACCTAACCAACCAACCCAACCTAACCTAACCATCCAACCTAACCAACCAACCAACCTAACCAACCAACCTAACCAACCAACCTAACCAACCAACCTAACCAACCAACCTAAGCTATCCAACCAACCAACCAACCTAACCAAGCAAACTAACCAACCAACCTAACCAATGTAAGCTATCTAACATAACCAACCAACCTAACCAACCAACCTAAGCTATCTAACCTAACCAACCAACCTAAGCTATCTAACCTAACCAACCAACCTAAGCTATTTAACCTAACCAACCAACCTAACCAACCAACCTAACCAAGCAACCTAACCAACCAACCAAACCAAGGAACCTAACCAACCAACCTAACCAACGTAAGCTATCTAACCTAACCAACCAACCTAACCAACCTAACCAACCTAACCAACCAACTTAAGCAACCATCCTGAGCAACCTAACCTAACCAACCTAACCTAACCAACCAACCTAAGCTATCTAACCTAACCAACCATCCTAAGCTATCTAACCTAACCAACCATCCTAAGCTATCTAACCTAACCAACCAACCTAAGCAACCAACCTAAGCAACCTAAGCAACCAACCTTAGCAACCTAAGCAACCAACCTAAGCAACCTAACCTACCAACCTAAGCTATCTAACCTAACCAACCATCCTAAGCTATCTAACCTAACCAACCAACCTAAGCTATCTAACCTAACCAACCAACCTAAGCTATCTAACCTAACCAACCTAAGCTATCTAACCTAACCAAGCATCCTAACCAACCAACCTAAGCAACCTAACCAACCAACCTAACCAAAGAACCTAATCAACCTAAGCTATCTAACCTAACCAACCAACCTAAGCTATCTAACCTAACCAACCAACCTAAACTAACCTAACCAACCAACCAACCTAACCTAATCTAACCAACCAACCCAACCTAACCAACGTAACCAATCATCCTAACCAACGTAACCAACCTAACCTAACCAACCAACCTAACCAACCAACCTAACCTAACCAACAAACCTAACCAACCAACCTAACTAACCAATCAACCTAACCAACCAACCTAAGCTATCCAACCAACCTAACCTAACCTAACCAACCTAACCTGAGCAACCTAACCTGAGCAACCTAACCTGAGCAACCTAACCTGAGCAACCTAACCTGAGCAACCTAACGTGAGCATCCAAACCTGAGCAACCTAACCTGAGCAACCTAACCTGAGCAACCTAACCTGAGCAACCTAACCTGAGCAACCTAACCTGAGCAACCTAACCTGAGCAACCTAACCTAAGCAACCTAACCTGAGCAACCTAACCAAGCAACCTAACCAACCAACCTAACCATGCAACCTAACCAACCAACCTAACTAAGCAACCTAACCAACCAACCTAACCAAGGAACCTAACCAACCAACCAACCTAACCAACCTAAGCTATCTAACTAACCAACCTAACTAACCAACCTAACTAACCAAGCAACCTAACCAACATAAGCTATCTAACCTATCCAACCAACCTAACCAACCAACCTAACCAACCAACCTAACCAACCAACCTATGCAACCAACCTAAGCAACCTAACCTAACCAACCTAACCTAACCAACCAACCTAACCAACGAACCAACCTAACAAACCAACCTAACTAACCAACCAACCTAACCAACCAACCTAAGCTATCTACCCTAACCAACCAACCTAAGCTATCTAACCTAACCAACCTATCCAACCAACCTTAGCTATCTAACCTAACCAACCTTAGCTATCGAACCTAACCAACCAGCCTAAGCTATCTAACCTAACCAACCAACCTAAACTATCTAACCTAACCAACCAACCTAAGCTATCTAACCTAACCAAGCAACCTAACCAACCAACCTAACCAAGCAACCTAACCAACCAACCTAACCAAGCAACCTAACCAACCAACCTAACCAAAGAACCTAATCAACCAACCTAACCAAGCAACCAAACCAACCAACCTAACCTAACCTAACCAACCAACCCAACCTAACCTAACCAACGTAACCAACCATCCTAACCAATGTAACCAACCAACGTAACCAACCTAACCTAACCAACCAACTAACCTAACCAACCAACCTAACCTAACCTAACCAACCAACAAACCTAATCAACGTAACCAACCAACCGAACCAACCAACCTAACCAACCAACCTAACCAATGTAACCAACCAACCTAACCAATGTAACCAACCAACCTAACCAACGTAACCAACCTAACCAACCAACCTAAGCAACCTAACCTAACCAACCTAACCTAACCAACCAACCTAACCAACCTAACAAACCAACCTAACTAACCAACCAACCTAACCAACCAACCTAAGCTATCTAACCTAACCAACCAACCTATCCAACCAACCTTAGCTATCTAACCTAACCAACCAACCTAAGCTATCTAACCTAACCAACCAACCTAAGCTATCTAACCTAACTAAGCAACCTAACCAACCAACGTAACGAAGCAACCTAACCAACCAACCTATCCAAGCAACCTAACTAATCAACCTAACCTAACCAACCAACCAACCCAACCAACCTAACCTAACCTAACCTAACCAACCAACCAACCTAACCAACGTAACCAACCATCCTAACCAACGTAACCAACCAACCTAACCAACGTAATAACGTAACCAACCTAACCAATATAACCTAACCAACCTAACCAACCAACCAACCTAACCAACCAACCGTAACCAACCAACCTAACTAACCAACCTAACTAACCAACCAACCAACCTAACTAACCTAACCAACCAACCTAAGCTATCTAACCTAACCACGCAACCTAACCAACCAACCTAACCAAGCAACCTAACCAACCAACCTAACCAAGGAACCTAACCAACCAACCAACCTAACCAACCTAAGCTATCTAACCAACCAACCTAACTAACCAACCTTACTAACCAACCAACCTAACCAACGTAAGCTATCTAACCTAACCAACCAACCTAACCAACAAACCTAACCAACCAACCTAACCAACATAACCAACCTAACCAACCAACCTAACCAACCAACCTAAGCAACCTATGCAACCAACCTAAGCAACCTAACCTAACCAACCTAACCAACCAACCTAACCAACCAACCTAACAAACCAACCTAACTAACCAACCAACCTAACCAACCAACCTAACCAACCAACCTATCCAACCATCCTTAGCTATCTAACCTAAGCTATCTAACCTAACCAACCAACCTAAGCTATCTAACCTAACCAACCAACCTAAGCTATCTAACCTAACCAACCAACCTAAGCTATCTAACCTAACCAAGTAACCTAACCAACCAACAAAACCAAGCAACCTAACCAACCAACCTAACCAAAGAACCTAATCAACCAACCTAACCAAGCAACCTAACCATCCAACCTAACCTAACCAAAGAACCTAATCAACCAACCTAATCAACCAACCTAACCAACCAACCTAACCTAACCAACCAAGCCAACCTAACCATCCAACCTAACCAACCAACCTAACCAACCAACCAACCTAACCAACCAACCTAACCAACCAACCAACCTAACCAACCAACCTAAGCTATCCAACCAACCAATCTAACTAACCAACCTAACTAACCAACCAACCTAACCAACCTAAGCTATCTAACCTAACCAACCAACCTAACTAACCAACTTAAGGTATATAACCTAACCAAGCACCCTAACCAACCAACCTAACCAAGCAACCTAACCAACCAACCTAACCAATGTAAGCTATCTAACCTAACCAACCAACCTAACCAACCAACATAAGCTATCTAACCTAACCAACCAACCTAAGCTATCTAACCTAACCAACCAACCTAAGCTATTTAACCTAACCAACCAACCTAACCAAGCAACCTAACCAACCAACCAAACCAAGGAACCTAACCAACCAACCTAACCAACGTAAGCTATCTAACCTAACCAACCAACCTAACCAACTAACCTAAGCAACGAACCTAAGCAACCTAACCTAACCAACCTAACCTAACCAACCAACCTAAGCTATCTAACCTAACCAACCAACCTAAGCTATCTAACCTAACCAAGCAACCTAACCAACCAACCTAAGCAACCTAACCAACCAACCTAACCAAAGAACCTAATCAACCTAAGCTATCTAACCTAACCAACCAACCTAAGCTATCTAACCTAACCAACCAACCTAAACTAACCTAACCAACCAACCAACCTAACCTAATCTAACCAACCAACCCAACCTAACCAATCATCCTAACCAACGTAACCAACCAACGTAACCAACCTAACCTAACCAACCAACCTAACCTAACCAACCTAACCTAACCAACCAACCTAACTAACCAATCAACCTAACCAACCTAACCTAACCTAAGCTATCCAACCTAACCTGAGCAACCTAACCTGAGCAACCTAACCTGAGCAACCTAACCTGAGCAACCTAACCTGAGCAACCTAACGTGAGCAACCTAACCTGAGCAACCTAACCTGAGCAACCTAACCTGAGCAACCTAACCTAAGCAACCTAACCTAAGCAACCTAACCTAACAAACCGACCTAACCAACCTAACCTGAGCAACCTAACCTGAGCAACCTAACCTGAGCAACCTAACCTAACCAACCTAACCTGAGCAACCTAACCTGAGCAACCTAACCTAACCAACCTAACCTAAGCAACCTAACCTGACCAACCTAACCTGACCAACCCAACCTGAGCAACCCAACCTGAGCAACCTAACCTGAGCAACCTAACCTGAGCAACCTAACCTGAGCAACCTAACCTGAGCAACCTAACCTAACCAACCTAACCAACCTAACCTAACCAACCTAACCTAAGCACCCTAACCTAACCAACCTAACCTAACCAACCTAACCTAAGCAACCTAACCTAAGCAACCTAACCTAAGCAACCTTAGGTTATATTATTATATATTATTATTATTATATATTATATTATATTATTATATTATTATTATTATTATTATTATTATATATTATATTATTATTATACAACCTTATTATATTATCAACTTTCGTGTCAGAGTCCATGAGTGTCCGTGTGCGTGTCCGTGTGAGTGCAGATCCATGGGGTTTTGGGTCCAGGAAGCTATTTGTGTCGACCCAAATTGCCTCCCTTCTCCCCACCTGAAATCCAGGTGGATTGAAAGACCTGCCCGAGGTCAGTGGATCCAGGTATCCGTCCGTGGCCCCCCGGACTTCAACCCTTCCCCACATTCCAAGGAGTCGGTCAATCAATCTTCGGCTATCCAGAGAATCTGTCGGAAAATCCGACACCATTTAATAATCATACAGATAATTGCTGTTGTATAAACAAGTTACCCATAGAAAACGTAACTTGTAGTGGAATTACCGTCTATAGAAAACGGGATATCATCACCACATACTATTATAATTCACCAGCTATTCTGCTGGGAATTGTTCTTAAATACATTAGTCTTTGGACTTTACCATCATAAAAACATCTTATATAAATTAACTTAATTATCAATATTAAAGTAGAGTAAATGTGACCCTTCTATCACCTTTGGAAATCTGGACAAAGTAGGCCAGGCGTCAGGGAGGAAGGAGGGAGCCATTGTTGTGTCACCTCCGAGACGTGTGGAGCAAATTCGGCTCCTATCATTCTGGACAATGTCGGCCAGTAACGTCAATAGTATGGAGTGTTAAACAGCCATTGTATATACGAGACCAGAGGCTCACACGGGAGCAAATTCAGCTCCTGTTAATTTTACTTGGACGTAGTGTTATGGAAACCAAAGGTACCATCTCCAACACGATGTCTACAATTCAAGTTAAGTGTCTATCCGAAACCCGTTTATCATTCATTTATGGCCATTAATGTCAGGATATAGGGTGACCCGGTTAGATTACGTGGAAGCCTCAAACTAAAGGTAATTAAGCCAGGTCTTCAATGTTCCATGTACAGTTTCTCTGAAATACTTGTCATATATAGGATTCTGGCTTCACAGCTAGCGCACTTTTGACAGGTCAAGACGAGGAAGGAAGATTTGTGCACCAGTTACTGGGTGATATGGAAGCTACCTCAAAGAGGATAATTTGGTGTCTACACCCTAGTTATACCTGGTGGACTAACCTGCTGTACTATAAGATAAGGAACCTCATCAATGTATGTAGCTATTACTGTAGTTTGATTGGCTGCATATATATTAATTTAATAAACCCCCCCTAATGTGTAGAGGATCGATTTGTGAGATTAAGAGATTATTGCAGAAATACAGTCCACTTATCATTATACAAATTGCTATCGAAGTATATATATTAACGTAAATATATATTCATATAAATTAAATAAATATAAATCTCACAGGTCGGTTCCCACATTATTTGGTCATCTTCGAACCGGATGACGGATTATTTGATCCTTTGAACCCACATTTGGTCATCTTAGTACCGGATGAACCAGTTAACCAGTGGATTCATTAAATAAACTAGTGCAGTGTGATTTAAACAAAGCCAGCCAGTCATAGACAGCGGTGTTGCCTCGTGGGAGCTCAGGAGCCTCCCTCAGCCCAGTTCAGCTTCGTCAGCGGTTTCATGCACACCCACAGATATTTGGTGGCGTGTTATTTCGTGAAATGACAGCGCTAATATAGAAACCAGCCAAATTAGTGACTGTGTCTTCGCGAGATTGTTCACGGATTTCGTGGTGTTACATTTCGCGAGAGATTATCCACGAATTTTGTGGAGTTTATTTCGCGAGGTCACTAATAACATTTAATACTTCTAGATAATATTAGAAGTTTCATAGAGGCTAATTAAGAGGCTATTAACAATAATTGTGTATATTATTTCTCCAAAATAGAGAATTATTTAATATATATTGCACTAGTGATCACAGTATAATATTTACTAATTGCCAACCCACAACAGGGTAGGATATGACTAGTTGAACTATTATTGTTCATCCTAGTCCCATTATTACAATAGTCAGTTGTACTATATTGAATAACCTAACACCATTAATGAATGGTCCAGACCCTATTTTGGGTGTAATTTTTATCAACTCGAGTTGAGTTGTATATATAATAAATTACTTATGATCATTACACCTTTGAGTGATTAATTAGTGTCTCTACCATCCTAGGGTGATATAGAAGAGCTAACCTAAAGGTACTTCCAGTGACACTGGTTTATCACTCAAATCATTAGTGTGTATGATTGTATATATATAATGTGTATTAATTTTAAGTGCTAACCTCTAGTAGAGGTAGGATTATTGCCTAGTGAGTGCAGAATTTAACCCTAGGCTACCATCAGTGCTTGTTCAGTATTATGAGCAGCCCAAATACAAGCCCCACAAGGCTTCACCAACTAGCCAGGATGGATAATGCAGGGAGAATGAAAAGAACCCTTGCAGGTCTTAAAGGCCACTTAACAAGACAGATCAAGAAATGTGAAGATTTGTCACAACAATCTCAAGTTGATTATGCTGACCTGGAAAACTATTATCAAGCAGCTGCAGGTAAATTTGAGCAAATCAAATGCCAAATGGCTGTCCTTGTGGGGACAGACTACTACCATCAATTCATTGGTAGCCCTACTAAATATCAGGGCATAACCATGTTAAAGTCTGCAGGAGGTAAATTACTCTCAGGTCCAGTATCAAGCCTGAGGAGACCTATGCCTGCAGATAAACAATACCAGTAGAGATCTAAATTTGTCAGCTGATTATATTTCTCCAGTAGCATTATACTAAGGAGATTACAGCTGACTATACCAACAGAGGTTGATGTTAGTATCATCATTTAAAGCTGGAGATGAGTTCATGAGGCTTCAGTGGCAAATCAGTGAACAGTAGCCTAAAACAGCTACAAGTCACTGCGACCAATGTCACTGAACCCACTGCAGTCTCAGAACCATACTTTACTTTAATGATGAGCTATTCAATCTTCTGAAACAATTAACTAAATTAAACCCCAATAAATCTGATGACTGATTTGATACATTTATTATTTAATCAAGATGTATTCCATGGGCCTCAGTGTTTATATATCAGTGACCAGTTACCTGAACAAACTTCAAGTTATATCTATGTCACTGATCTCACTGCAGTCCCTGAATCATACTTGACTGTAGTACTTGATCACATTCAGTCTTCTGGGTTAAATAATATGTAATTAGGCTTGAATATTAGCCTTTCAAGAGTTGACAGGGAAATGAAATCGCATTAGACTTCTAACCCCTGCAACTCTAGTACGGGACATCCGTCCTGTACGAACAGACACACAAATGTGTGATTACTAACTACTAACATCAAATTAATCTAATAATTCGAAGGAGGAGTATCGGTGTTCGTCTGTTCTAATTAGGACTTCGACCCGTGAGCAGCCCCTGGGGAATTATGTCGGAAAATCCGACACCATTTAATAATCATACAGATAATTGCTGTTGTATAAACAAGTTACCCATAGAAAACGTAACTTGTAGTGGAATTACCGTCTATAGAAAACGGGATATCATCACCACATACTATTATAATTCACCAGCTATTCTGCTGGGAATTGTTCTTAAATACATTAGTCTTTGGACTTTACCATCATAAAAACATCTTATATAAATTAACTTAATTATCAATATTAAAGTAGAGTAAATGTGACCCTTCTATCACCTTTGGAAATCTGGACAAAGTAGGCCAGGCGTCAGGGAGGAAGGAGGGAGCCATTGTTGTGTCACCTCCGAGACGTGTGGAGCAAATTCGGCTCCTATCATTCTGGACAATGTCGGCCAGTAACGTCAATAGTATGGAGTGTTAAACAGCCATTGTATATACGAGACCAGAGGCTCACACGGGAGCAAATTCAGCTCCTGTTAATTTTACTTGGACGTAGTGTTATGGAAACCAAAGGTACCATCTCCAACACGATGTCTACAATTCAAGTTAAGTGTCTATCCGAAACCCGTTTATCATTCATTTATGGCCATTAATGTCAGGATATAGGGTGACCCGGTTAGATTACGTGGAAGCCTCAAACTAAAGGTAATTAAGCCAGGTCTTCAATGTTCCATGTACAGTTTCTCTGAAATACTTGTCATATATAGGATTCTGGCTTCACAGCTAGCGCACTTTTGACAGGTCAAGACGAGGAAGGAAGATTTGTGCACCAGTTACTGGGTGATATGGAAGCTACCTCAAAGAGGATAATTTGGTGTCTACACCCTAGTTATACCTGGTGGACTAACCTGCTGTACTATAAGATAAGGAACCTCATCAATGTATGTAGCTATTACTGTAGTTTGATTGGCTGCATATATATTAATTTAATAAACCCCCCCTAATGTGTAGAGGATCGATTTGTGAGATTAAGAGATTATTGCAGAAATACAGTCCACTTATCATTATACAAATTGCTATCGAAGTATATAAATTAACGTAAATATATATTCATATAAATTAAATAAATATAAATCTCACAGGTCGGTTCCCACAGAATCTATCGAAACTGATGCTCCTACAGGAGGGGACACACAGAGAAATCTGTGCCCTGTACTTGCAACCGTTCCGACAGGCTCGAACGCAGATCTATCCGGATTAGGAACTTGTTCTATCCGACTAGGCCACGCTGGAGTTGCCTTCTGAATCAAATTTGGCACTTGTATTTATATCTCATAGCAAGGTTGGTTAGTGTCTATTTATCAACAGTTGCAATGATTGAGATGTTAAGTTGTTAATTTGTGTTGACAGTTAGAAATACCTGACAGCTTTGTTTGAAAAGGTTGCAGTCCCGTGAGGCAGTTTTATGAATAAATATTGGAGAATTTAGGCTAACTGACATGTGTGTGTATGTGTGTACTCACCTAGTTGTGTTTGCGGGGGATGAGCTCTGGCTCTTTGGTCCCGCCTCTCAACCGTCAATCAACAGGTGTACAGATTCCTGAGCCTATTGGGCTCTATAATATCTATACTTGAAACTGTGTATGGAGTCAGCCTCCACCACATCACCTCCTAATGCATTCCATTTGTCAACCACTCTGACACTAAAAATGTTCTTTCTAATATCTCTGTGGCTCATTTGGGCACTCAGTTGCCACCTGTGTCCCCTTGTGCTAAATAGACTGTCTTTCTCTACCCTATCAATTCCCTTCAGAATCTTAAATGTGGTGATCATGTCCCCCCTAACTCTTCTGTCTTCCACCGAAGTGAGGTTTAATTCCCGTAGTCTCTCCTCGTAGCTCATACCTCTCAGCTCGGGTACTAGCCTGGTGGCAAACCTTTGAACCTTTTCCAGTTTAGTCTTATCCTTGACTAGATATGGACTCCATGCTGGGGCTGCATACTCCAGGATTGGCCTGACATATGTGGTATACAAAGTTCTGAATGATTCTTTACACAAGTTTCTGAATGCCGTTCGTATGTTCACCAGCCTGGCATATGCCGCTGATGTTATCCGCTTGATATGTGCTGCAGGAGACAGGTCTGGCGTGATCTCAAGCCCCAAGTCTTTTTCCTTCTCTGACTCCTGAAGAATTTCCTCTCCCAGATGATACCTTGTATCTGGCCTCCTGCTCCCTACACCTATCTTCATTACATTACATTTGGTTGGGTTAAACTCTAACAACCATTTGTTCGACCATTCCTTCAGCTTGTCTAGGTCTTCTTGAAGCCTCAAACAGTCCTCTTCTGTTTTAATCCTTCTCATAATTTTAGCATCGTCCGCAAACATTGAGAGAAATGAATCGATACCCTCCGGGAGATCATTTACATATATCAGAAACAAGACAGGACCGAGTACAGAGCCCTGTGGGACTCCACTGGTGACTTCACGCCAGTCGGAGGTCTCACCCCCTCACCGTAACTCTCTGCTTCCTATTGCTTAGATAATCCCTTATCCACTGTAGCACCTTACCAGCTACACCTGCCTGTCTCTCCAGCTTATGTACCAGCCTCTTATGCGGTACTGTGTCAAAGGCTTTCCGACAATCCAAGAAAATGCAGTCCGCCCAGCCCTCTCTTTCTTGCTTAATCTTTGTCACCTGATTGTAGAAATCACCTGATGTGTGTGTGTGTGTGTGTGTGTTTAAAAGTATGTATTAATTAATAATTAGTGTGGTGTTTCCAATTGAGTTTGTGAGTGGTAAACAAGCAATGCAATATCTAATATGTGCTATTTTAGGCCTCGTTCTGTAAAATACATGTTTTACTAGGGAAGGAAAATCCGGTTTGTTTTATTCCCTCGTTTTATTTCAAGAATAAATAGCACATAGGCGAAGGAACGAAGGTTTTGGCTGGTTAAATATACCGTTGTGGCCGCCATTTTCTGTGTTGGTCCGGGGGGGGGGGGTGATGGAGGGGGCGGAATGGGGGGTTGGGGTTCGGCGGCCTCCATTGTGGGGTGGGGGTCCGGAGGAGCTACCGTGGGAAGTGTGGTGGGGGGGGGAGGGGAAGGAAGGGGGGATGGGTTGGCAGTTAGGTATTTAAACATAATTTTTCCAGATAGGTTATATAGGGCGAGGTGTTGAGGAAGGAATAAGAAAAGTGTTTGGGACTGAGTTGAGTGTATTAGTTGTTGTGATTGATGTTAGCATGAAGGTAGGTGGTTGAAATGTGTAAAGATTTGTTAATGAGATCATTTGGTTAATAATGTAGGAATTAAGGGTAAGTGATCACTGGAGATAGATATTCAACAGTATATTAAGTGGACAAGTTTTAGCAGGTAGGTAGGCCGGCCGGCCGGCAGAGAGAGACAATGGACTTACAAATAGGTAGACGTTTTCTTCATGGATGGTAAACTATTATTAAAATGGCATGTACACATTTCCATGTGCGACATTCTTGTACTCACACACACACACACACACACACAATTAGGTGAGTACACACACACACACACACACACAATTAGGTGAATACACACACAGAGGCGATACCAAGGAGGCGATTTGAGAAGGGACAGAAGAAAGTGAGCCTCAAAGCGATGTACACTAACATAGACGGAATTACAAATAAAGCAAATGAGCTTGGAGAACTGGTACTAGAGGAAAACCCAGACATAATAGCCCTCATAGAAACAAAGATCACGAAAACAATAACAAATGCAGTGTTCCCACAGGACTATTATGTTATGAGGAAAGAGAGGGAAGGAATAGGTGGGGGTGGTGAAGCTATGCTGGTAAGAAAAGGCTGGGATTTTGAGGAGATGGATATGCAGGGCTGTGAAGGTTTCAGTGACTACATAGCAGGTACTGTAACAAATGGAGGGAAAAAAATTATAGTCGCAGTCATATATAATCCACCACCAAATGACAGAAGACCTAGACAGGAATATGATAGAAACAACATGGCCACCATTAACATAATAGAAAGAGCAGCTTCTGTTGCTAGCAGGAATGGATCTGGACTACTAATTATGGGAGACTTCAACCATGGGAAGATAGATTGGAAGAACAGAGACCCGCATGGAGGACCAGAAACATGGAGAGCTAAGCTGCTGGACGTGGCAACAAGAAACTTTCTAAGCCAGCATACCAAAGAGCCAACAAGAATGAGAGGAGAAGATGAACCAGCAATGCTTGATTTGATATTTACCCTAAATGAATGGGATATAAAGGAAGTTAAGATGGAAGCGCCCTTGGGAATGAGTGACCACAGTGTATTGAACTTTGAGTACCTGGTAGAGCTAGGACTTATCTCCCCCCAAAAAGAACTAGGAATCAAAAGGCTGGCATACCGAAAGGGGAATTATGAACAGATGAGAAGTTTCCTAAGTGAAATACCTTGGGACACAGACCTCAGAGACAAGTCTGTACAGGGTATGATGGACTATGTTACCCAAAAGTGTCAGGAGGCAGTAAACAGGTTCATCCCGGCCCAAAGGGAAAAATCCGAGAAGCAACAGAAGAATCCATGGTATAATAGGGCATGTATGGAAGCGAAGAAACTGAACAAAAAGGCGTGGAGGAACTTCCGGAATAACAGAACACCAGAAAGCAGGGAGAGATACCAGAGAACCAGGAATGAGTACTTCAGGGTGAGAAGAGAAGCAGAGAAAAATTTTGAAAATGATATAGCAAACAAAGCCAAGACCGAACCAAAGCTACTCCACAGTCACATCAGAAGGAAAACAACAGTGAAAGAACAGGTATTGAAACTTAGAACAGGCGAGGACAGGTATACAGAGAATGACAGAGAGGTGTGTGAGGAACTCAACAAGAGGTTCCAGGAGGTCTTCACAATAGAACAGGGTGAGGTCACTGTGCTAGGAGAAAGGGAGGTAAACCAGGCGGCCTTGGAGGAGTTCGAAATTACGAGAGAGGAGGTCAAGAGACACCTGCTGGATCTGGATGTTAGAAAGGCGGTTGGTCCAGATGGGATCTCACCATGGGTACTGAAAGAGTGTGCAGAGGCACTTTGCTTGCCACTCTCCATAGTGTATAGTAAGTCACTAGAGACGGGAGACCTACCAGAAATATGGAAGACGGCGAATGTGGTCCCAATATAAAAAAGGGCGACAGACAAGAGGCACTGAACTACAGGCCAGTGTCCTTGACTTGTATACCATGCAAGGTGATGGAGAAGATCGTGAGAAAAAACCTGGTAACACATCTGGAGAGAAGGGACTTCGTGACAAATCGCCAACATGGATTCAGGGAGGGTAAATCTTGCCTTACAGGCTTGATAGAATTCTACGATCAGGTGACACAGATTAAGCAAGAAAGAGAGGGCTGGGCGGACTGCATTTTCTTGGATTGTCGGAAAGCCTTTGACACAGTACCGCATAAGAGGCTGGTACATAAGCTGGAGAGACAGGCAGGTGTAGCTGGTAAGGTGCTCCAGTGGATAAGGGAGTATCTAAGCAATAGGAAGCAGAGAGTTACGGTGAGGGGTGAGACCTCCGATTGGCGTGAAGTCACCAGTGGAGTCCCACAGGGCTCTGTACTCGGTCCTATCTTGTTTCTGATATATGTAAATGATCTCCCGGAGGGTATCGATTCATTTCTCTCAATGTTTGCGGACGATGCTAAAATTATGAGAAGGATTAAAACAGAAGAGGACTGTTTGAGGCTTCAAGAAGACCTAGACAAGCTGAAGGAATGGTCGAACAAATGGTTGTTAGAGTTTAACCCAACCAAATGTAATGTAATGAAGATAGGTGTAGGGAGCAGGAGGCCAGATACAAGGTATCATCTGGGAGAGGAAATTCTTCAGGAGTCAGAGAAGGAAAAAGACTTGGGGGTTGATATCACGCCAGACCTGTCTCCTGCAGCACATATCAAGTGGATAACATCAGCGGCATATGCCAGGCTGGCCAACATACGAACGGCATTCAGAAACTTGTGGAAAGAATCATTCAGAACTTTGTATACCACATATGTCAGGCCAATCCTGGAGTATGCAGCCCCAGCATGGAGTCCATATCTAGTCAAGGATAAGATTAAACTGGAAAAGGTTCAAAGGTTTGCCACCAGACTAGTACCCGAGCTGAGAGGTATGAGCTACGAGGAGAGACTACGGGAATTAAACCTCACTTCGCTGGAAGACAGAAGAGTTAGGGGGGACATGATCACCACATTCAAGATTCTGAAGGGGATTGATAGGGTAGATAAAGACAGTCTATTTAACACAAGGGGAACACGCACAAGGGGACACAGGTGGAAACTGAGTGCCCAAATGAGCCACAGAGATATTAGAAAGAACTTTTTTAGTGTCAGAGTGGTTGACAAATGGAATGCATTAGGGGGTGATGTGGTGGAGGCTGACTCCATACACAGTTTCAAGTGTAGATATGACAGAGCCCGATAGGCTCAGGAATCTGTACCCCTGTTGATTGACGGTTGAGAGGCGGGACCAAAGAGCCAGAGCTCAACCCCCGCAAACACAACTAGGTGAGTACAACTAGGTGAGTACACACACAATTAGGTGAGTACACACACACACACACACACACACACACACACACAGAGGAAACAGCCCGTAGCAGCTGTCTAACTCCCAGGTACCTATTTACTGCTAGGTAACAGAGGTATTCAGCGTAAAAGAAACTCTGCCCATCGTTTCTCGCCGGCGCCCGGGATCGAACCCGTAACCACACGATCACGTGCCCAACGTGCTGTCCTCTCGGCCACCGGCTGTGTGTGTGTGCGTATTGGCGTTAATCTACGACTCTAATATGACTCACTGGCTGCTGGCGTCATCCAAAAGGCTGACTCACTTAAGGCTGAACTGGACACCGTCCATCCAAGACTTAGTAAAGACTGTCTTAGTGATCTTAAAGACCCCCTCTCCCCCTCCCCGCAGGTCCAGGCTGAGGGCAACACAGCTCGTGGCAGATGCAACAGCATAAAACCATCTTAGTATAATTAACATTGCCATGAGTTTACCAACACTGGTTTACCCATTCACATGCATTTTTAGCCCCATTGCCATACTTTTTTACCCTATTGCCATACTTTTTACCCTATTGCCATACTTTTTACCCTATTGCTATACTTTTTACCCTATTGCCATACTTTTTTTACCCTATTGCCATACTTTTTTACTTTATTGCCACACTTTTTACCCTATTGCCATATTTTTTTTACCCAATTGCCATACTTTTTTTTACCCTACTGCCATACTTTTTTACCCTAATGCCATACTTTTTTACCCTAATGCCATACTTTTTTCCCCATTGCCATACTTTTTCCCCCCATGGCCATACTTTTTTACCCAATTGCCATACTTTTTTTTACCCCCATTGCCATACTTTTTTACCCTTTGCCATACTTTTTTACCCCCATTTCCATACTTTTTTCCCCATTGCCATACTTTTTTACCCCCATTGCCATACTTTTTTCCCCATTGCCATGCATAATAATCATTGCTTAAAAACATATATTTGAAGGAAATTAAGACTTAATTATTGGTAGCATTTGCAAGTAAAAGGTTATACAAAACAAATAATAGCGTGAAAACAGACTGTTTTAGCGTGAAGAAACAGCTTCAGCGTCAAAAAACAAAAACAGCTTCAGCGTCAAGAAACAAAAACAGCTTCAGCGTCAAAAAACAAAAACAGCTTCAGCGTCAAGAAACAAAAACAGCTTCAGCGTCAAGAAACAAAAACAGCTTCAACGTCAAGAAACACAAACAGCTTCAGCGTCAAGAAACACAAACAGCTTCAGCGTCAAGAAACAAAAACAGCTTCAGCGTCAAGAAACAAAAACAGCTTCAGCGTCAAGAAACACAAACAGCTTCAGCGTCAAGAAACACAAACAGCTTCAGCGTCAAGAAACACAAACAGCTTCAGCGTCAAGAAACACAAACAGCTTCAGCGTCAAGAAACACAAACAGCTTCAGCGTCAAGAAACAAAAACAGCTTCAGCGTCAAGAAACAAAAACAGCTTCAGCGTCAAGAAACAAAAACAGCTTCAGCGTCAAGAAACAAAAACAGCTTCAGCGTCAAGAAACAAAAACAGCTTCAGCGTCAAGAAACAAAAACAGCTTCAGCGTCAAGAAACACAAACAGCTTCAGCGTCAAGAAACACAAACAGCTTCAGCGTCAAGAAACACAAACAGCTTCAGCGTCAAGAAACACAAACAGCTTCAGCGTCAAGAAACACAAACAGCTTCAGCGTCAAGAAACACAAACAGCTTCAGCGTCAAGAAACAAAAACAGCTTCAGCGTCAAGAAACAAAAACAGCTTCAGCGTCAAGAAACAAAAACAGCTTCAGCGTCAAGAAACAAAAACAGCTTCAGCGTCAAGAAACAAAAACAGCTTCAGCGTCAAGAAACAAAAACAGCTTCAGCGTCAAGAAACAAAAACAGCTTCAGCGTCAAGAAACACAAACAGCTTCAGCGTCAAGAAACACAAACAGCTTCAGCGTCAAGAAACACAAACAGCTTCAGCGTCAAGAAACACAAACAGCTTCAGCGTCAAGAAACACAAACAGCTTCAGCGTCAAGAAACACAAACAGCTTCAGCGTCAAGAAACACAAACAGCTTCAGCGTCAAGAAACAAAAACAGCTTCAGCGTCAAGAAACAAAAACAGCTTCAGCGTCAAGAAACAAAAACAGCTTCAGCGTCAAGAAACAAAAACAGCTTCAGCGTCAAGAAACAAAAACAGCTTCAGCGTCAAGAAACAAAAACAGCTTCAGCGTCAAGAAATAAAAACAGCTTCAGCGTCAAGAAACAAAAACAGCTTCAGCGTCAAGAAACAAAAACAGCTTCAGCGTCAAGAAACAAAAACAGCTTCAGCGTCAAGAAACAAAAACAGCTTCAGCGTCAAGAAACAAAAACAGCTTCAGCGTCAAGAAACAAAAACAGCTTCAGCGTCAAGAAACAAAAACAGCTTCAGCGTCAAGAAACAAAAACAGCTTCAGCGTCAAGAAACAAAAACAGCTTCAGCGTCAAGAAACAAAAACAGCTTCAGCGTCAAGAAACAAAAACAGCTTCAGCGTCAAGAAACAAAAACAGCTTCAGCGTCAAGAAACAAAAACAGCTTCAGCGTCAAGAAACAAAAACAGCTTCAGCGTCAAGAAACAAAAACAGCTTCAGCGTCAAGAAACAAAAACAGCTTCAGCGTCAAGAAACAAAAACAGCTTCAGCGTCAAGAAACAAAAACAGCTTCAGCGTCAAGAAACAAAAACAGCTTCAGCGTCAAGAAACAAAAACAGCTTCAGCGTCAAGAAACAAAAACAGCTTCAGCGTCAGGAAACAAAAACAGCTTCAGCGTCAAGAAACAAAAACAGCTTCAGCGTCAAGAAACAAAGACAGCTTCAGCGTCAAAAAACAAAGACAGCTTCAGCGTCAAGAAACAAAAACAGCTTCAGCGTCAAGAAACAAAAACAGCTTCAGCGTCAAGAAATAAAGACAGTTTCAGCGTCAAGAAACAAAAACAGCTTCAGCGCCAAGAAACAAAAACAGCTTCAGCGCCAAGAAACAAAAACAGCTTCAGCGCCAAGAAACAAAAACAGCTTCAGCGCCAAGAAACAAAAACAGCTTCAGCGCCAAGAAACAAAAACAGCTTTAGCATGAAGGAACAAAGACAGCTTCAGCGTGAAGAAACAAAAACAGCTTTAGCATGAAGGAACAAAGACAGCTTCAGCGTCAAGAAACAAAAACAGCTTTAGCATGAAGGAACAAAGACAGCTTCAGCGCCAAGAAACAAAAACAGCTTCAGCATGAAGGAACAAAGACAGCTTCAGCGTGAAGAGTGAAAGAGATAGAGGCCCCAAGAGACTCCACACCTTAAAATATATATATGATAAAGTTTAAAATACAAATGTAGCTCTTCCAAACCAGTTTTATTTTGGTGTAGTGGCTAAACTGTATGAACCAAACCCAGCAATATTAGTACCATGGACACCAACACCCAAATAGAACAAGTAGCGGGAAGACATTTGAAATTGAATTATTTGACGGTTGACAATACCGTTAACCGTCATGGTTCAAATTTGAAAGGAGGAAGGGATTTAAAATTTAATTTTTTAACGGTGTAAAAATACACCACAACGATAGACGTGGACATATATATACACTGAGAAGTGTAACTCCCCTTTTTTGCTGTATACTGAGAGAGTATACTTTAGTCCAGTATACTTGTGGTCACCTTAAGAACCTTCCAGATAGGCCTTAAAGACAAGCGTCAATGTAAGGATGACATGTGCAGCCACAGATGTACTTGTAGCAGACATGGAGAATGTCTCCAGTAGCCTCTTCCCCCTCACAACACTATTCTAACTCCGCCCAATGAACTTTTCAAAATAATTAGTTCTACCCTTACCCATTTTCCCTCATAAAAAGGCCTAGTTATCTCATCAGAAGTAACAAGACTTTTCATAATGTTGTACTTAGAATGTATAGACTATAAATTACTCATTACTTTACTCCGTGTCATAGAAAACGGCGTGAAGGTTTGTGGGTGCCTACCATTTGCATAAACAGCAAACCAATTTCGTTTTTTGCTGGTCCTGTTGATTCTTTCTAATTTTCAATTGCTTTCCTTATTTGCAATAAATTATTATTTTGGTGGATATGTTGAGATTACTGAGCTGTCTGTCATGAGTGTGGGGGGGGGGGGGGGGAGGGAGGAGCTGGGCCACCTACAGCCACTCCGACTGTCCCACCACTCGGCTGTTAAAGGCTTTGTCTCAGGTTAGTGTGGGTCACCCAGGTGTGGGAGGAGACACAGGTGTGGGTGTTGGTGCAGGTGTGGGAGACCATGTAGGTGTGGAGGACCACAGATACTAGGGGGGGGGAAATGACGATGATGTGTGAGATGATGGGTGTGGCATGTGATATTGGTACATATGAGGCTGGGTGTTTAGAAATATGTGGTTTTGGGGGGTGAGTGAACTGTGAGGGTGAGAGTGAGTGAACTGTAAGAGGGCTGAGTGAGAGTGAGGGTGAGAGTGAGTGAACTGTAAGAGGGCTGAGTGAGAGTGAGTGAACTGTGAGGGTGAGAGTGAGTGAACTGTAAGAGGGCTGAGTGAGAGTGAGTGACTGTGAGAGAGAGTGAGTGAGAGTGAGTGAACTGTGAGGGTGAGAGTGAGTGACTGTGAGAGAGAGTGAGAGTGATTGGACTGTAAGAGAGGGTGAGTGAGAGTGAATGGACTGTGAGAGGGGTGAGTGAGTGGGTGGAGGTTGGTGTGAAATGTCAGCAGGTGAGAGGGTCCACAGTAGTTTCCCCTCACTCCCTCCCCTTCCCCCTCATCCACCTACACTTTCATCCTCATCCAGCCTCATCCACCTGCCTCTTCACTCCAGGACCCCCCCACTCATCTGCCCTTTCCTCATAACTCCTCATCTGCCATCTGAGGCCAGTGGCACTCACCTCCCCCCCCCCCTACATCTGAGTGCCTCACACACACTTGTATGCCGCTAGCAGGTGTGTGTGACGTGTGTATGAAGCCCTCATGTATGCTGCCCTCACGTCTATGCTTCCCATATGAGTATGCTGCACAGGCACATGTGCAGTCTGCGAGCCTGTGTCACCCACGCTCCTATGCCTCATGACACTCGTGAGGTACACATACACACACACTCATATTTGGCCAACACACTCATGCCGCCCACATACTCATGCCTTCCATGGACTCATAGCACCGCCAAACCCATGAGTGTTCATCAATAAACACTCGGGCGTAATAGACGCATTCCAGCACATATATACGCCCGCACATACGTACACCCGCACGTACGTACGTCCGCACATATGTACGCCCACACGTACACACTGGGAAGCATACCCGAACCGCCCTCTCAGACCACCTCGGTAGTTATCTAAGTATTTGCGATGGTCCGAAAGCATATTACGGTTTCAGTGATAGCCTACTGACAAACAGGGAAATGAACCTTTGTCCTAAACAGAAATTATTCTCAAGTTATACATTTATTGTAATATAAATCCAGACGGGACACCACGAGCGTAGCTCTCGTCATGTAAGTACATTTAGGTAGTTACGCACACACACATATATGTAAACAAAACACATAGCCTGTTATACAGGAATTGTAGGTTTATATCTACAGATAACTGGAAGGAAAAGAGATCACGTGGTTTAAGCTGTATATATGTTGTTGTTGTTGAGTTAGGGGCGACGACGATCGTGGGATCGGATGCGCCCCGGCGTACCCGTGAAGGGTGAATCGCAAAGCCAGAAAAGGCGAAACGCCAAGCGAAAACGCGAAACGAGTGGCGCCAAGCACTAGAAACTAATAAGCCACACGGCAAAGCTACGCACAAAGGGAGAGGCAGAAGCACATAATAGAACAGGGCAAACAAACAGCCAGAAGGGCACACAGCATGTCAGAGCAAATACACAGGAAATCAGAGCACATACTTGCTCGGGAACTTGGCCCGCGGGAACCGTACATTAAACGCCTCCCAGAACACCCATTGCCAAGGGTCTCGTCCATCCACCGGGGACGCCATAACCTCCGGAACCGGGGCAACAAACACCTGCAAACTGGGGACCCAGATGGTAGAACTCATGAGGCGAGAAGTTGCCACTCGCCCCCACAGGAAGGGAACTTGCCCCCCATGAAAGCACTCCGGTCCGTCAGACAGCAGTAATTCGGCAATCTTCGACCAGTGACCCAGTGGCATCACAGACGCCGGCAACACGTCCCCCAGGGCCCCAACGCGCACCCGCACCACAGGGGTACCCGCGGCCCCGGGCACACCACCAGACGACAGCAGGGAACCCGAACGGCGCGCATCCTTCCGTAACGTCACCACCAGGCCACGCCCAGCACCAGAGTCCACACCATCCCTGGCAGCGGAAGCCACCACGCCCCACTGTGGAGAGTCCCCCGGCGGAGAAAGAACCGAAGGCACGTCCGAGACACAGGCACCAGCACCAGCAGGCACATGGACCTCCGCCACCACGAACCGCGGAGACATCGACGCATCCGTATCCACACTGTCAACACCCGAAGCCCCACAGTCACTGAAGACACCAACGTCGGCCCAGGAAGAAGACGAACGCCGGGAACGTTTGGGCACCGGCCGGATATCGTCCGAGCCGGTAAGTGACCCAGGAACACGGGTACCACGAGCCGAAGGAACCGACGCCAGGACGGCAGCAGCCTCTATCACAGGGGGAACCGGGCCACACACAGCAGGAGACTCCGCAGCCACCCCAGCACCCAGCACATCCGGGACCCGAGTCACGGACACAGGGCCAGGCGCAGCATCAGAAGACGAGGGAGAAGACAGCAACGTCACACAGGGGGCTCCAGGAAGGCCCACGGGAGTAGCTGGAACAGCAACAGGATCAGGCAGACCAACCGAGGGTACTCAAGAACCGAAGGAGGGATGGCAACAACCGGTGGAACAGCAGGCGCCGCCGAAGGAGCTGCAGCAGCGAACGGGACGCGCACCACCTCATCAACATCATCGGAGTTTGCCTCCAGAGGGAGCGGCGGGAAATCCTCGTCGCGGAACAAGTTGACAGGAGCAGCAGGAGCCTCAGAGCACCCGGCAGCCTGATGCCCCAACAGGCCACACCGGAAACAGGTACGAGGCTGCCGGGTGTAATACACCCGGACGTAGTACCCCATAAGCCGGACAGAAGAAGGTATATCCGACCGCAGGCGCATCCCCAACGTGCGAATGTTTGTACGCATCCCAGCATACCGCCCCGAGGAGAGCGTGTTCACCCGCACGCTGACAACAGTACCAACCCCCCCGAAGTAACGCCGGAGGAGGTCATCAGGGAACTCCAGGGGCGCACCATGGATACTGACATAAGTCAGGGCACCACTGTGGTCCGAAATCGCCACAGAGCCGGCATCGTCTGGCAACGGCAACGTATGACCCCCGTACCGACGGAGGAAGTCCCGGTACTCGTCCTCCCCCACGAACTTAATAACAACCCGATGGGCCGTAACTAGCTCCACACCGTAAACAGCTTCCACCGGGACACGAAGCATGTCACACATCACCATCTCGATGGTCGGATAACCAGCCTTACAAGTGAACTCCAGGCTCACGGAGTTCACACGCTGAACAGGAGGAAGATGGCCCCCCATGTCAGAACTGCCACGTCAACGCAGCCAGGCAGGCAACAAAACTGGTAGGGCAGGGACGCCCACACCACCTGGCGACCAAAATAGCAAACAACTCCAACAGCCACGGAGGGTCGGGAAACGTCCTCACTCCACGGCTGCTAGCAGTCGACCTAAGCTGTATATATAGAACAGATCCACGAGGCTTCCTCCTCTAACAACAACAATCACTGCAATCCGAGCCGTTTTCGACACTATAGGCGTCTGAATCCAAACATGAGAAAATCCACATTCTCATAAGAACACTAAGATATAACCACTATTCAAGAAAGACAACATGATCCTAAAGAAAGGAATAATAACTGCATACCGCTAAATATTATCTATAAAAATTAAGAATAGCGTGTCGAAAATATAAATATTTCGTGAATCCGGTGTAGACGGCTACTTGTCTCACGAACACCGGGGAAGACGACGCTAGCCAGAGGTGTAGACGGCTACTTGTCTCACGAACACCGGGGGAGACGACGCTAGCCAGAGGTGTAGACGGCTACTTGTCTCACGAACACCGGGGAAGACGACGCTAGCTAGAGGTGTAGACGGCTACTTGTCTCACGATCACCGGGGAAGACGACGCTAGCCAGAGGTGTAGACGGCTACTTGTCTCACGAACACCGGGGGAGACGACGCTAGCCAGAGGTGTAGACGGCTACTTGTCTCACGAACACCGAGGAAGACGACGCTAGCCAGAGGTGTAGACGGCTACTTGCCTCACGAACACCGGGGGAGACGACGCTTGCCAGAGGTGTAGACGGCTACTTGTCTCACGATCACCGGGGAAGACGACGCTTGCCAGAGAGATTGTAAACATTGCCACGCGAAGACGTCCCTTGTGCTTAAACGGAAGTTTATAAGCCAGAAACTATTAATATTAATTTTGTAACAAGTGCTTGTGCCTCGTTATTGTTATTAAGGTGTAGCATTGTTTATAATAATAGAGAAGAGGAGAAGCAGTGACAACAAAAAGCATAAACGCAATGCATCAAGCCTATATTGACGCCTTCACTGTCGCCACCAGTCCCGTCTCTGTTTACACCACATAAATCCTAATGTTTACACCACATAAATCCTAATGTTTACACCACATAAATCCTAATGTTTACACCACATAAATCCTAATGTTTACTCCACATAAATCCTAATGTTTACTCCACATGAATCCTTATGTTTACACCACATAAATCCTAATGTGTACACCACATAAATCCTAATGTGTACACCACATAAATCCTAATGTTTACACCACATAAATCCTAATGTTTACACCACATAAATCCTAATGTTTACACCACATAAATCCTAATGTTTACACCACATAAATCCTAATGTGTACACATAAATCCTAATGTTTACACCACATAAATCTTAAATAGTCACAGTTTAGCTTTTTGGGAATCCTATTTAATTCTTACGAAAAACACTAACCCCCTAAAAAACAATGAAAGTAGTTAAGACGAGGGCTATCGAGCCCAAAGTAATCAAAATATAAAATTTAAACTATTTAAACTTATATATATATATATATATATATATATATATATATATATATATATATATATATATATATATATATATATATATATATATATATATATATATATATATATATATGCGGAAAATCCACAGAGAAATATGAAATGAGGTGAACGTTTCGGCTCTGTTAAAGCCTTTGTCAACACCAGACTGATATATATATATATATATATATATATATATATATATATATATATATATATATATATATATATATATATATATATATATATATATATATATATATATATATATATAATATATTAGTATATTTTGGTAGCAGTCTTTCCTGTAGACATATATTATTAAATATGACCGAAAAAGTAAGATTAATAATTCTAACACGAATTTTCTCAATCTTTCGTACATTTCTTTTCACTGTTGGAGGTAATTCAAAAATCAATTCTCCAAAATTCATTTTTATTTCTAGTCTGACGCGACACGAGCGCGTTTCGTAAAACTTATTACATTTTCAAAGACTTTAGTTTATAAATACACAACTGAATAGAACTTACATATCTCCGATTTTGTTTATATCTACATTTGAGTGAGGTGGATGGGGTGAGGTGGCATTAATAGGTTATTATTTTCATCAACACAAGACAGAACAAGAGGTGGCATTAATAGGGTATTAATTTCATCAACACAAGACAGAACACGAAACAATGGGTATTGAAATGGAAGTGATTGTAGAAAGCCTATTGGTCCATATTTCTTGATGCTTCTATATTGGAGTGGAGTCTTGAGGTGGGTAGAATATAGTTGTGCATTAATTGGCTGTTGATTGCTGGTGTTGACTTCTTAATGTGTAGTGCCTCGCAAACGTCAAACCGTCTGCTATCGCTGTATCTATCGATGATTTCTGTGTTGTTTACTAGGATTTCTCTGGCGATGGTTTGGTTGTGGGAAGAGATTATATGTTCCTTAATGGAGCCCTGTTGTTTATGCATCGTTAAACGCCTAGAAAGAGATGTTGTTGTCTTGCCTATATACTGGGTTTTTTGGAGCTTACAGTCCCCAAGAGGGCATTTGAAGGCATAGACGACGTTAGTCTCTTTTAAAGCGTTCTGCTTTGTGTCTGGAGAGTTTCTCATGAGTAGGCTGGCCGTTTTTCTGGTTTTATAGTAAATCGTCAGTTGTATCCTCTGATTTTTGTCTGTAGGGATAACGTTTCTATTAACAATATCTTTCAGGACCCTTTCCTCCTTTCTACAATCACTTCCATTTCAATACCCATTGTTTCGTGTTCTGTCTTGTGTTGATGAAATTAATACCCTATTATTGCCACCTCACCCCATCCACCTCACTCAAATGTAGATATAAACAAAATCGGAGATATGTAAGTTCTATTCAGTTGTGTATTTGTAAACTAAAGTCTTTGAAAATGTAATAAGTTTTACGAAACGCGCTCGTGTCGCGTCAGACTAGAAATAAAAATGAATTTTGGAGAATTGATTTTTTAATTACCTCCAACAGTAAAAAGAAATGTACGAAAGATTAAGAAAATTCGTGTTAGAATTATTAATCTTACTTTTTCGGTCATATTTAAATATATATTTATATATATATATATATATATATATATATATATATATATATATATATATATATATATATATATATATATATATATATATATATATATATATATTTCTATCCAAGACGTATCACGGAAATAGCTAATAAAAATAAAATTTTATGCCAGAATAGAGCCGTTACATTTAATTATGTCACGGTGGGACTCATTCTTTTGTATTTAAAGCTGTGTAAAGCTGGCAAGTTGAGTGTTGGTGGCCAGACTGCTCTTCTCCCTTGACTAATATGTTAATGAGTTTATGTATTCAAATAATGTGTTAGTTATTGTGTCCATTAAGATGAACAAAGTTAGACACAGTTAAATATTTCCATACAAAATTGCCAACATTGAATCTGAATTATGTGTACAGTCAGTAGGTAAATATTTCTTTGGTGTTACGTGATATAACGAAATCAATTATGTAAATACATTTTTGTATTATGGTCTGTCTTCCCTGGGCCTTTGTGTGTTACTTTACTACACTATTTCATAATTAAACTTGAGAACAATGTAATTATAAAGGAATTTAATCATCTGGTCCAAGGAAAGTGTTAAAAAAGCATTTAATATCATGGTAAAATAATGGAATTATTACGAATTTAATCGTTTTTATTAAGGAAAAGAGTCAAATCAACGATAATGTTTTGGTGGATATAGAGGTGTCTTCTGTAGCCTTCCTCTATAGCCTTTATCAGAGGCTATAGAGCAGCTGTGCTACAGAGCAGCAGCAGCACACTATTAAGCAAAGTCCTCTACTTCATACGTCTTGACAGTCTACCCAACACACTAAACACCTGTAACCTCTTGTTACATTCGTGTACACAAGTGGCTACACTGTGACGCTGAGATGTTTCATGATAGAGGAACATTGTTATCTATTACAGCGCTGCTGCCTCTGTGTCTCTACCATATGATCAGTTGAGTCTTTCAAACATTGAGAGAATTTCATATTAAACCAACAGCATGTTGTGTAACTGGCAGCAGATGGAGTATTCAGTCACTAATACGTTCTTGACTGAATGCCGAGAATTCAGTCAATTGACTGACTATACGTACAATTGACTCTGCATAGTTTGGATACAATTAAACTTGATGTCAATGGGTTGTTAGACTAGTTTGGCCGCAGGGCTTTTCCCGTAAAGACGAAGGGGAGTTATCAGGGGAAAGCACCACGACTATATAGCACTGGGAAGGGGTCAGGATCAGGATTTGGGATGGGACGGCGGGGAAGGAATGGTGCCCATCCACTTAGAGGGTGGGGATTGAACGCCGACCTGCATGAAGCGAGACCGTCGCTCTACCGTCCAGCCCAAGTGGTTGGACGCCTCTAAATATGAAATAAACGTAGACTTTCATATTCCTTGACCAGAGGTGTGTGACATGTACCAATCAACTACTTGACACTCTGTAGCCAAGTAGTTGGCTACAGAGTGCCAACTGAAGGCACTCACTGAAGGGTGGCTCGACTTCTACATGCTTGTCGTGAATTAGGTCAAGCACTTCAAAATGTTGGACACTGTATACGTGTATTTAAGCATCCTCTGGTCACGTATAAGGCGCTGATTAAGTGACTTAAACTTAAGTCACTTAACATGAGTGATCTTACTTAAGTAACTTAAGAACGACTCCACAAACACGTCAGAAACACAGTTTTGCTGTGTTTGTGACTCCGTGTGTGAAAGCAACACAACAGCGTCAACATCCTCCCTTAATAAGAGGTCTGAGATCAGACACTTGGCGGCAACACAATCCACAGTCTAATGTGGATCTAATTAACGCGTTCTTCCAGACATTGTTTGAAGACCCTTTCAAGTAGGTCGCTTAAGAGTTCTCAAGTCGTTTTCTCAAACTAAACTTCCTCACAAAGATTTAAGTTGTCAAATATATTAACCAATATTCATAACTAACACAGTTGCTGAACACATCATCATTACAACATACAAGTACAACATACCTGTATGTTGTAACATAAGGCAGCAACATCTAAATAACTGATGCAAACTCAACCGTACTGACTGGCCAATCCTAGAACTTACATTAATTGATCGTTTACATAATATATTATCTACAATTACCTCCATTGGAAATGTATTCATTAAACTATCTAAACTAACTAAAAGCCGCTATAACATTAATGAAAAATTTTCCCGAAGTCGAATTTTTCGTTAATTATTTAGCAAGGCAACGCACCTCTCTTGTACAATGAGCAGTGAGTGTATTACAATGAGTGTATTACAATTAGTGTGTTATAATGAGTGTATTACACTACCTACAATGTAATGAGTGTATGTGTAGGTTCACTTTGCACGGTTGTCTTCTAGAGCATAACAAGAGAAATTGAAATGAGACCGATCATATCACCACCATCCGCTACAGGTCACCACCATCCGCCACAGGTCACCACCATTCGCTACAGGTCACCACCATCCGCCACAAGTCACCACCATCCGCCACAGGTCACCACCATCCGCCACAGGTCACCACCATCCGCCACAAGTCACCACCATCCGCCACAGGTCACCACCATCCGCCACAGGTCACCACCATCCGCCACAGGTCACCACCATCCACCACAGGTCACCTCCATCCGCCACAGGTCACCACCATCCGCCACAGGTCACCACCATCCGCCACAGGTCACCACCATCTGCCACAGGTCACTACCATCCGCCACAGGTCACCACCATCCGCCACAGGTCACCACCATCTGCCACAGGTCACTACCATCCGCCACAGGTCACCACCATCCGCCACAGGTCACCACCATCTGCCACAGGTCACTACCATCCGCCACAGGTCACCACCATCCGCCACAGGTCACCACCATCCGCCACAGGTGTTACGGACCCGAGCCCAGCGTCCGAGCACGGAGCAGTGACGACATCACCATCTGTGAGTCTGCTCCCAAAACCCCCTCTAATTGGACAGTGCCATCTAGTGAGGACGAGATATACCGGCCACAGGGGCTGGTTTCCCGTCTTAATCAGCTCGTAACATAGCCGCTGCTGACCTCTGGTGAGGTGGTGCTTAGACAGCAATGCCATCTATGGAGTGGATTGGTGGACGTTTGTGTCTAAGCATGTAAGTGAGGTGCCCTAGAGTGTAACCAGTACTAATGATGTGTCTGATTACAGAGTCGACCTGGGACTGCTGTATTGAACGATGAGGCAGTCTACCCAAGGCAGCCATAGTCTCTCCACGTGTTTGCTGCAGAAGCTGTGAGTCATCCCCGGACGAACACTGTTGAGTGTGTTAGCTTGCCTGTGACGTGGCAGTGCCAGGAATCGTCTTATCTGGGGGCTGGCTGGTGGGAGAGACTGGCCACTGTGGTGCAGAGAGAGGAGAGTGATCTGCGGTATCACACGAGACTCCTGCCTAGGGCTCGCAACCCTAGTATCAATCTTTGGAGTGGCCTACACAGCGGAGCTGATCGGAACCTGCCAGCTACAGGCTGGATTTGTGGTTGAAGGCCTCCGCGACGGTGCACCCAGTGGGACTGTGATTTGGCTGGCCTCTGGCCGGGGTAGATTCGCCGAAAGAATCAGAGGATTCATCGTGAGCCACGACGAAGAGAACCAGGGCTACTCATCGTGAGCACCGTGGAGCATCCCGTGTCTTCAGAGGAAGACGATTCTGTACATTGTGTATTTATACCCCCCTGTGTGACAGTTTATATATTTATTTATGGTGGTAGTGATTATATATAGATATCTGAGCATTTGTATCCCTTCCCCTTTAATTTACTTGCGTTATGGAACACACCCCTTGAAAGCCACTACTAACTTGGGGCCGGATACCCAAACTCTAATAACATCAGAGGAGAACCCAGTTGCGACCCAATAGGGCCGTAACAACAGGTCACCACCATCCGCCATAGGTCACCACCATCCGCCACAGGTCACCACCATCCGCCACAGGTCACGACCATCCGCCACAGGTCACCACCATCCACCACAGGTCACCACCATCCGCCACAGGTCACCACCATCCGCCACATGTCGTTATCATCTGTCATATTCTCTGTCAAGTAAGTAAGTAATTATCAAAAGAAGGCACCAAACCGGGAAGGCTATGTAGCACCATCAAATACGCAAAATAATCAGAGGGCGCTAAATATCACCAAGGATGCCAATACGAGAACAAAAACGCATAAGGCGAACGATATCAAAAGTATCCGAGTCACCAAGAATTCTATCGAGGGACAGGTGACCGCGAGGGGCGGTCGGAAAGCAAGACACACGCTCGTCCTGGAAGTCAGGACATTCAAGAAGGACATGCACGACCGTAAGAGGGACAATGCAACTAGGACAATAAGGAGCAGGGCGGCGCTCCATCAAGTGACCATGGGTTAAGCGAGTATGGCCAATACGCAACCTCGCTAGAGCTGTTTCCCACCGCCGGTTACGGTGGAAGGAGGACGGCCACGAGGAAACACAACATTTAAGAGTACGTAGCTTGTTACCAGTAACAGACAACCAAGAAGCCTGCCAACGGGTAAGGACTGAGGAATAGATAACCGGGTAAAAGTCGGAATACGGAATGCCTTTACGAGAGATGGGACAAGAGCGGACAGCTTCCTTAGCGGCAGCATCCGCACGCTCATTTAAAGACACGCCAATATGGCTGGGAACCCAACAAAACTCAACCGACTTAAATTTACTGTGAACGAGAAACAGCCAATGCTGGATCTCGACAACTACCGGATGAACTGGATTAAAGCACCCGAGAGCCATGAGGGCACTACGAGAGTCAACAACAACCACAAAGGAAGACTGACAACGAGAAAGCAGGAGACGAAGAGCATAGAGAATAGCATAAAGTTCCGCTGTAAAGATGCTAGTCTCCGGAGGCAAGCGACACATATAAGTGCGATCAGGAAAAACAACAGAGTAGCCAACACCGTCCGCTGACTTAGACCCATCGGTGAAGACAGAAACGGAGCGGGAGTGAGAAGAAAAGTGCTCGAGGAAAAGGCGTTTTAGAACTGTAGGAGGGGTAAAAGCTTTAATGATACGAGTCAAGGATGTACAAAACCGCGGAAGAGGGACCCTCCACGGGGGCAAAGAAGGAACAACACGAGGAGAAACATCAGAAATACGAACGGAAAGAGAATCCTGCAGGCGAGATAACCGGACAGAAAGAGGGAGGTGGTGAAGAGGAACAGGAACCGCAGGAGGGGTAAAAGTTAAAGCACGACAGAGACGAGAGGAAGGATGTTGCAAGGACCGCGCAAGATAGCGAAGACAGTAGCGATCACGGCGGTCCTGGAGAGACAGGAAGCCAGTGTCAACATACAAGCTAAGGACGGGAGTCGAACGAAAGGCACCAGAACTGAGGCGCAACCCAGTATGGTGCAAAGCATCAAGACGGCGAAGAGTAGAAGGAGAAGCAGACGAGTAAGCAGGGCAACCATAATCGAGCTTAGACAGGACGAGAGAGGAATGTAAAGCAAGGAGAGTGCGCCTATCTGCCCCCCAAGAAGTATGGGACAAGACCCGAAGAAGGGTAAGGGACTTAGAGCACTCAACACGGAGGTAAGAGATATGGGGAGACCAAGACAAACGAGTGTCAAGGAATAACCCCAAAAGCTTCGCGGAATCTTTGTATTCAAGGGGATGACCATAAAGTGACAAAGAGGGACGAAGAACAACCCGTTTCCGCGTAAAAGTCATGGCACAAGTCTTAGAAGTAGAGAACTTGAAGCCATGACCTGTGGCCCAAGACGACACGGCATCAATCGCAAGTTGAAGCCGGCGTTGAAGGAGAGGCGAATCATCACCCTGACAACAAAGGGTAAGATCATCGACATAGAGAGCGGAGAAGACACCAGAAGGAAGAGAGGAAAGAAGACCATTGAGGGCAACCAGAAAAAGAGTAGTGCTCAGAACACTACCCTGGGGCACACCTTCGTATTGCTGAAAAGAGGGAGAGAGAGCGGTACCAAGGCGCACCCGAAAGGAACGACGAGAGAGGAAGCTGCGGAGAAAGAGAGGGAGATGACCACGAAGGCCAAAAGAATGAAGTTGAGATAGGATATGATAACGCCAAGTGGTGTCGTAAGCCTTTTCTAGGTCAAAAAGGACGGCAACAACGGAGGTCTTCGCAGCAAAAGCAGTACGTATATAGACCTCCAAGTTCACCAGGACATCTGTCGTGCTGCGGCACTTGCGGAAACCAAATTGAGAAGGGGAGAGGAGGTGATGGTGTTCCAGGAACCACATCAGACGAACGTTAACCATACGTTCAAAGAGTTTGCAGACACAACTTGTGAGAGCAATAGGGCGAAAGTCCTTAGGGGAAGTACCCAGAGACCCCGGTTTGCGAACAGGGAGGACAACGGCATCGAGCCAGTCCTCAGGGACTGACGACGACTCCCAGATCCGATTATACAGACTCAGTAAATACTGAGACGTGCTCGGAGGGAGATGGCGAAGCATCTCATAACGAAGACCATCGGAGCCCGCCGCCGTAGAACCGCAGAGGGCCAGGGCAGAACGAAGTTCAGAGAGAGAGAAGGGATCATTATAGGGAAGCTGAAGATGAGTGCAGAAATCTAAAGGACGAGACTCAAGGACAGGTTTACGAAGAAGGAAAGATTGGGGAAGATGAAGACCAGAGCTAACAGAAGAAAAGTGGGAACCCAGTTCGGAAGCGACCTGCAACGGGTCCGCCACAAGAGTATCATGGAGGTGAAGGACCGGTGAAACATCGGGAACGAACTTACCCGCTATCTTGCGGATACGCTTCCAGATCTGGGCCAGAGGGGTTTCGGACGTAATTGTCGAGACATAAGATGCCCAACATTCACGTTTAGCCGTACGGATGGCCCTACGGGCCACCGCACTCGCTTTCCGAAAGAAAAGAAAAGAATCGGTCGTCTGCCTACGGCGGTGCTTCTTCCAGGCTGCACGCTTACAGCGGACAGCCCGAGCACAGTCCGCATTCCACCAGGGAACGCACTTCCGTGGACCCCGAGAGGAAGAGCGAGGAATAGAGCGGAGGGCAGCGTCGAAGACAGTGTCATGAAAAAGGAGGAGAGCGCGAGAGAGGGGCAGAAGGGAGAGGTCAGAGAGAGTAGCACTGAGGGAAAATAGGGTCCAGTCCGCCTTAGCAAACTGCCACCTAGGGAAAGAGAGGGAAGGGCGAAAAGAGAAAAAGGAAACAAGGATGGGGAAATGATCACTTCCATGGAGGTCATCAAGAACCTGCCATGTGAAATCTAAGTAAAGAGAAGAAGAGCAGAGAGAAAGATCAAGACAAGAAAGGGTGCGAGTTCGAGAGTCCAAATGAGTGGGCTCACCAGAATTCAGAAGAGACAGGGAAGAAGAGAGGAGAAACGGCTCAAGGAGGCGACCCCGGGTATTCGTCAGAACGTCACCCCAAAGAGAATGACGACAATTGAAGTCACCCAGCAGGAGCACAGGCTCCGGCAAGGAATCTAGGAGGTGTTTCAAATCAGGAAGAGAGAGCGGGACACTCGGGGGGAGATAAATGGAACAAACTGTGTACCATTTCCCCACAAAGATACGAGCAGCAGAACAATGGAGAGGCGAAGGAAAAAGTAAAGGAACAAAGGGAACATCAGCCCGAATCAAGAGAGCAGAAGAATTAGAAGCCCCAGCAATGGCTGGGGGGGGGGAGAGAAAGGAATAGCCACGAAAACGACCAGGACGAGCACCAAGCATCGGCTCCTGGAGACAGACACAAAGGGGCGAAAACCGCGAAACCAGAAGTTGGAGTTCGAGGAAATTGGCGTAATAACCTCGAACGTTCCATTGAAGAATGGACAACGACGAGAAGAGAAAGGACAAAAACAGAGAACAAGGAAGAAACAAAGGCGAAAGACCAACAGAGCACGTTAAAGAATATCAGGGTCGGGATCAGGGTCAGCAAAGTCAGGGTTAGGGGGCATGGGTAAACTGAGCAAAGACGGAGGGAAGGAAACGGGAGAACAGATCAGAGGTGGGCGGGCAGGGTCCGGAGGAGGAGGAGGAGACAACGGAGAGGAGCAGTCAAGGACAGCAGCAGGAAGAGGGGGAGTAGAAAGAGAGGAGCGCACCCCAGCAAGAGCAGCAACCGAAAGGGAAGCAGGGGCCAAAGAAACCTCCATAGCAGGAACAGGGGGTGCAAGCACTGAAACGGGAGTGGAAGGAGCAACAGAGCCAGAAGGAGGAGCTGAGGAAGAAAGCGAAGCCTTCTTACCCGCCGGGGAAGAGGAAGGAGAGGAGCCAGGCTTACGCTTCTGACTTAAAGAGACCGGCGTCCCAGCAACTACGTACCGGGCAACGGATTCCAGTGTCTCAACAGGAGAAGCCGAACGAGAACACACACGACGGCCGTTAGGAGAGCGATGGACATCCGCCCGCACCGACAGGCGGCGGGGAGAGCCGATAGATGGAGGAAGAGGATGGGAAGGAGGATCGGAGGGGGACGAAGAAGGAGACACAGAAGACACGACAGACCGGGTAGAAGGAAGGGGAACCCCAGACAGAGGACCAGGAGGAGGATCCTTCGGGAGAGAACCCAAAGGGACAGAGGAGGGGGCAGTGGGCGCATCAGGGACCAAGGCCTGGAAACGGTTGTGAGTCTGAGGAAGGCGGGAAGGACGAGGAGAGGAAGAGCGCAACACGCGAGCATAAGAGATATTAGCATAAGGCGGGAGCCGGCGAACCTGGCGCCTCGCCTCAGGAAAAGATAAACGCTCCCGGTGCTTCAAGTTGAGGACGGCTGCCTCAAGCTTGTAATGGACACACGCACGGGAGAAGGTAGGATGGGCCTCACCGCAGTTGAGGCAACGAGCTTGGGGAGAAGCGCACTCCGACTTAGAGTGACCTTCGCCACCACACAAAGGACAGAGAGAGACAGTCCCGGAGCAGCGGAGGGCACCATGCCCAAACCTCCAGCACTTGTTGCAGAGCCGAGGAGAAGGAATGTACTCCTGGACAGAGCACCTGGCACCAGCAAGAATGACAGAGGGTGGAAGGGTCCTACCATCAAAGGTAATCTTCACAACCCGGAGGGGTTGACGGCGACTACCACGAGGGGGACGAGTAAACGTGTCCACCTGGAGAATAGAATGGCCCTGGGCAGCGAGGATATGTCGAATATCGTCGTGGCAGTCGCGTAGGTCCCGAACACCGGTCGCAACATGGGGCGGGAGCAAGATAGTGCCAACACTGGCATTCAACTGAACGTTCTTCGAGACCCGAACGGGGGTCTCGCCAAGGCAGGATAAGGCAGCCAAGCGGGAAGCAGCATCCTGAGAAGGAGCAGCAACGACACGCGTACCGAGACGAGTGGGGTTAAAAGTAATGGAGGCATCCACGGAATCAATGAGATGTCGATGAAGGGAGAAATCGTCAGGAGGCGCAGAATCAAGAGGGAGGAGATCAAAATATTTGGCCCACGAAGCGGGACCAAACAAGGCTTGATAGGTAGCAGAACTGGAAGGAATCGAGCGAGGGCGGCCGTGACGAGAACGGCGGTGAGAACCCCCAGAGAGAGAGGGGTTAAAAGGCGCAGTAGTTACAACTAGAGAAGGAGCCGCACCAGGGGACGAGGTAGTCACCACTGGGGGCTTGGGGCTCGACCCAACCACAGAGGAGGGAGGGGAGCCAGGGGAAGGAGTCAGAGAGGCCAAAGGAGGAGCAAAGTCGGGGCCCAATGCAGCGGAGGCTACAGAGCCCAGTCTTCCAATACGGACCGACTCGGGGGCTTGGTCGCCCACCCCACGAGCCTGAAAAGGTAAGCCAGAAGCAGCCGAAACAGGGGTTATCATCTTGACGAAATTACGAATTCACTCACGAATGTGCCCCCACACCCACCATGGAGCCACAATTAGAGGCAGGACACCCAACAAGAAGCTATCGCCGATCTTGTCGGGGCCTCCTAGGGGTGCGTCGTGAGTATACGCCCCACAAACGCCACCTTAAGAAACCGACAGTCCGTCGAGATCGGGTTCAGTGACGAAGTGGGGATTGACAATAAAAGGTTCCCCTCGCTCTCGACGTCGGGTACTGCAGTTCTACGGGTGCAAGAGTATGCCTCCTCAAGCACCCGGGCGTCAAAGTAGAAGAAGTCCAAGGGAAGAACCAGAACGAGCAAAAGGTCGGCAGGAAACGGCAAGCAGATAGGAGAAGAGGGGGGAGAAAAACGAAACAGAAGGAAAAGGAAAAGATGCCCAGCAGAATTGGAGAGGACGGCAGCAGGAGCACAAGGCTAGAAAAGGACAGAGGACTGTCCCAAGGAGCATCACACTCCGGCAGCCGCCCACTAAGCCCCCAGACGGCGACAACGAGCTGAGCGGGGAGGGGGTATTCTCTGTCAAGATCCATCAAATTCATCCCCTTAAAACTTTTCTATTCATCGTATAGAATTTATCAAAGCAATTCATGCCAACTTTATTGGTAAGAAATGAATGATTTATACCGACCCGACAAATTTTGGAGAAAGTTAATCATTTTTCAAAATTCTTCCATTATATATTGCTTTAATAATAAAATACTTGCAATAAATCAAGATTTTGGAATCAGTTTAACCTGTACTGACGACGAATACTGTATAATCGTTCAAAGTGATTTTGAAAGTCGATATTAGTCACGTAAAGGCTTATTAATCCCGCATGGAAATCGGATATTGAAAGAATCAATACACCAGGAATCATGTATTGAACTCCACGTGACACTGGCGCGGTGATCAATACTGACTATTCAAACCTTGTACTCATCACCACGGGACATACACAGTGAGAGGTGTACCTCGTTGCTCAGTGTGTATATACACACACACTCAATATACACTCAAGTGCAGGCAAGGAGTCACAATAACGTGTCTGAAAAATGTTGACCAAACCACACATTAGAAAGTGAAGGGACGACGACGTTTCGGTCCGTCCTGGACCATTCTCAAGCTGATTGTGAGATTGTGAGAGTCAATATACACTCATCTATGTCTATGTACACAGAACCGGTTATACAGCCATGGTTCGGTTCTCCCGTCCACCGACACCTTGGATCACTATAGGCCTAACTCGTTCCTCACTTAACTTGTGAGGCTTGTTAGGAGTTTTAGCTTTTAGTGTGGTGGCCTACTAATTTTTGGTGTGTAGGCCTACTAATTTTTGGTGTGTAAGCCTACTAATTTTTGGTGTGTAGGCCTACTAATTTTTGTGACGGGAAAGTGTTGGAGTGTTGATGTTCGGCAGTCCTCCAATGGCAGGTGTCAAAGCCTGGTCACACTTGAAACAAAAATATAGACTGCTTGCCTGTTGTCTGTGGTAAGTGAGAGGGAGGAACACGTAAAACACAAAGTATGAACAATGAAACTTTAATATATTTACTTTAAACATAAATGAAAATAAAGGCAAATTTCGGGCAAATGACTAATGAAATAAAATGACAAAGATGAATACAAAAAAATACAATAGATTAAATAATGTTGAAATGGTGCTGAGAATATCGGCTATGGCTGAAACCTCCCTTCGTATACGAGCTAATAAGCTAGTATGCCAGAGAGAGATGTCAACGCTAAGAGCACAAGGAATATTCTGAAGTTGATAGCTGGTAAGGCTCAGACGTCGACTCGGGTACAGGGCGTTGAGGTGTGGTGTGCAGGTGCGCGGCTGGCGAGTCACCAATCAGGGGCAGGCAAGCTGGTGAAGGGTAGTTAGCTGGTTTGATGACGAGCCGGCGTGTGGAGGGTGTGTGGAGTGGGGGGATTTTGGATACGTTTTGCCTCCTGGTCAAAACGTTTTGTGCTACCGGTGACGTATCTTGAATGTAACATCTTATACTTGTATGTGGGACGTAACTTGAAGTAGAGAAGAGCAGGCTCAATCTCTCTAGAAAGAGATTATCGTCACACTATGTACACAGAACCGGTTATACAGCCATGGTTCGGTTCCCCCGTCCACCGACACCTTCGATCACTATAGGTCTAACTCGTTCCTCACTTAACTTGTGAGGCTTGTTAGGAGTTTTAGCTTTTAGTGTGGTGGCCTACTAATTTTTGGTCTGTAGGCCTACTAATTTTTGGTGTGTAGGCCTACAAATTTTTAACAACGCACATAGATCCAGTGAAGAAGAATTTAACTGGGAATGAAGAATTGTATTGATGAAACCTTACCCAGCAGTTTACTAGCAAGAACTGTTGAAATTTTCATTTTCATTTGGGGGGGGGGGTGTAGGAGTGAAAAGACCTACTTACCTTATATGAGCAATTTATATAGGGAGGAGGAGATCCTATGACAAAAAGTCAGAGATACAGAGCACATAGGTGGATCGACAGACAGATAGATGGATAGTAAGATGAGTAGATGGATGGATAAATGAATGATTAGATGGATGGATAGGCAATTGAATCTACAGCTGGATGGATAGACTTTGTCATTATTATTGCACTCTATTGTTACAAACACAAATTAACTTTTACAGAACCCACAAACTCACAGACAACAAGGCCTAAACAGTATCTGAGACTCTTGTGAGACACTGTTTAAGAAATAGGTCCATGGGAGACCTTATGAGGTTGTCCTTCCTACACAAACCAGACTAAGCCTCGCAAGAGTAACAATTCGAATGTAAACATTGTTGATAACAGCAAAAGCCTATTACTGTACAACATTCACAATGGAGCGTAAGAATTCTGGCATGAAAACGAGTTCACGATTACCTTGGCCTTATATAGTCCATGACAAAGCAAAAGTAAATAAAAAAAGAAGTAATTACATTAATTACAAAATGACGTATTATATCATGGTCTCAACTGCAGTAGAGGGGAGGAGGCCTCCCTGACCCACCTCAGGTATGCAGTGCATTTAATATGAGCTCCTCGGGGTTATGTATGAGATAGTGGCAACATGCATCATGCAACGTAACCCCATAAAAGTATAAGGCAAGTCTCCATAAGTCTGGCATGATGGTGGTGTTCAGGGCTGAGACACGCCGCTGACATGACACACGAGGGACTGGCATGGCTAGTGTCAACTCTGGGGAGTCATACTCATTCATTATATTAGCCTTATGCTTCCTTGTTTTGTTTTGTAAATCATAATTTTAGATATATCTGTACTTTAAGTGAGAATATCTGTATGTCTGCCTGTCTGTTCAAAGTTGGAGGTCAAATGTTCCATGTTAGCCTCATTCAAATTGGCAGAGAGAATGGTTTAACGCTCGGAAAAAACCATAGGCTGGTCGGGGTCGCCATAATTCAAAAAAGAACAGCGTGCCAGGGCCACATTCAGACCCCCACGATCATTTTTGACATTATCCTTCAGCTACACAGCTAAATTTTTTCCAAAACAAACTTAAAAAAAATATATCGACTGTACCTTCCTCTTAAAAATATATTTAAAAATTAATTTTAAAAAATAATAAGGGTAACTATTGTGTTTCAGTATTTCACACTATACTGAGCTGCTCCCACAGGCGACCATCCACACATCACACTATAATGTTGGTTATAAGAGAGAGAGAGAGAGAGACATAGTAGGTAAATGTTAGGTTGATACATGGATGAGTAAGTAGATAGGTGGATAGAGATGGATAGGTTAATGGATTGGTGGATGAATAGAGGGAGGTATAGAGTAGTGTAAGAGGAGACAAATGGGGAATTAATTTTCAGAAACGGTTGAGCACTTCCATTCCGACTCGGGTCCTGGGGCGGATTCGACCTAAAACTTATTGTAAGCGGTTGGGTTAGGGCACAGCCGGCGCGCACCTGGTTGGCTGGCGGGGTGGAGTGGTGGTCCGTTCCCCCTAGGGGTCCCCAGGGCCCACCACCCAGGGCAAGCCTGAACAACTCGTGCCCTATCCTAACCTGTTTTTTCACTTTTTGTCGCTTACGTTTATGATGAGTCTAAGGCAGGGGTCTCCAAACTTTTCAATGTAAGGGCCACATTATATATTTCCCATATTTATGCGGGCCGGAGGAATAAAAAATGAAATTGCTATTTTGTATAACTAAGATAAAGGCATTGTCAAAGTACAGAGAAAAGAATATTGTACAGTGTTTGTGCTCCCTGAAACGGAAGCAGCGAAGCCCCACTCGCCCTCCATCCCCACAATATACAGTTATACACAACTGATTGGTTGTAATGCACAACACATACCTACCAGTATTAATATCTGTGCGTCACACTATCGAGAGAGAGGAAAACTGACTCGGGTTGAGCCCCACCAGTCAGCAGCCCCAGCTTTGAATAATTCTGCGATGCCATTCGTACGATAATTATTTTTTCAAGGCCACCACACAGGGATTTGTTTGGAGGGCTGGATGAAATTATGTGGCGGGCCGGATGTGGCCCGCGGGCCATAGTTTGGAGACCCCTGGTCTAAGGCATCAAGAAGGGGGTCCCTACTTTTGAATGGTACAGAGGATGAATGTTCAATAGATAAAGACCAAAAAATGCACTAGTGAAAGGAATATAAACGTTTTTGGAGTATTTAATAGCATGAGCAAAAATTCACGATTTGGCCTGGTGTGTTACCAGAGTACTACGGTATCAGTTTGGGGGCCCCTACTTATGAATGAATCAGAGGGTGAATGTTCAATAGATTAAAAAAAAAAAAAAAAAATACAGTTGAAAGCGAATATAGAAGTTTTTGGAGTACTTTAATGATGCTATGACTGAATTATATAGGGAGCCCTTGGCACAGCTCCAATTTCTGTAATGGTCAGAGGTGAGCAGAGAGAACAGGGCGCGATTTTTTCACCAATCAGGAGCCAAGTAGAAAAATTCTCTTTTCATCCAGGGTCATGGGCCAATCAAGTGAAATTTTCCTTATTTGTCGCGGGGGTGTCACGTGACATGACGTCGGCAATAGGGACTCCCTACCTATGATTACCCCAGTGGGGTCAAGCATACAAGGGGGGGTCAAGATTCCTTACAAAGACCAAGTTGGATATTTAGGTGTAGTAAGCCTTATCTTGAATTTGCATGATACTGTGGGGTACATTGACATGAAGGGCGAACCATAGAACAGGATCTGCATGTGAGAGGGGTCATATTAGGGTTTTAAAGAAGTTAAGATGGCTTTAAAGAGTCCTGTGTGCTTGATGGTGGGTAAATGTTCAGTCAATAATTCTCGTGTTTTTAATCTGAATGAGGGGGTCCTAGTTTGCGTTCTAGTCGTAAAATGAGTTCCTTAGAAAATGAGCTTTCAGTACTCTATATAATTTGAAATGAGGTCAATAAAGACATGTTTATATGCGAGAAGAGTCAGGTTGGAAACTGTTTATTCCAGTCATCCCCCCTCGCTTTGCTCCGTTTTCTGTAGCCAAAGTAAAGATTCCATTTTCTGTGAAATTCAGCTGAGTACTGGTGATCAAGGCATGCTTGCATTTGTATGGTTCTAATCTGTTTATAGATTTTACAGATATATTTGTAGGGCCTCAAATTAGATTTTAATATGAAAAATAGCATCAAATGTATGTCTATCATTTGTAATAAACATTAAAAACAGTGACATTAGCTGCGATATTATATAGAATACAAAAAAATTGATAAATAGTGGGGCCTCAGCCATATTGTGTTGGGTTTGACGCCCTATACTGCATTTTTAACACTTGTAAATAAGCTATGAAGGAAAATAGTTTAGTGTTTTAAGTAATTTAATATAAATTAGGGATCTGTTCATATTCTGTATTAAATCGCATTTTAACACTATAATAGCTCGCAGCTATTGTGGTGGGGGGCCCCAATAACTCATATAACGTGACTACTGATACTATGCAATACTTTTTGCTATCATGCCTAAAAATTTATAAGTCGAATCTATCAGTTATCTTTTTTTATGTCAGTGGTGGTATATCAAGCGCAAAGGCTTTTAGAAAATGTTAGACCTCCACCTTTCAAAAAGTGAGAAGATGAATTCATTTTGGCATTACTGTCATTACTTTGCAAGTTTTAATGATAGCACATGCTTAAACAAACTCGCTCACAAAAACAAACTCAATTTTTTTTTGGTTCAACTTACACAAATAAACCCAGGGCTTTCACATTCGCACAAAGTACTTAGTCCCCCCTAAACTTAAAACAGTTGCACAAACTTACTTAAACACATTGCTAAACTCTTATACACAAACAAAAACTCAATTTTTAATTTAACAAATAAACACGAGCCTTGCACATTCACACGAAAAAAATGCTTAGTCCCCCTAGACTTAAACACTCACAATCCTACGGTGCTTTAATTGCCAAAGCCTTCCAAACCTTCACTGGGTCGTTAGTCATACATAGAATCAGGGAGAAAAATATCTGCTTCAATATATATATAAAAAAAAAAACTCTTGAATAAATAGTCCAACCTCTTGGGTTGGACGGTAGAGCGACGGCCTCACTTCATGTAGGTTGGCGTTCAATCCCCCTGACCATCCAAGTGGTTGGGCCGCCATTTATTTCTTCCTCCCATCCTATTCCCAAATCCTTATCCTGACTCCTTCCCAGTGCTACATGGTCGTAATGGCTTGGCGCTTTCTCCTGATAGTTCCATTCCATTCTTGACTAAATAACTAGCATTAAGTTTTAAGTCAATATAATATTCCCATCTCACCCCTTCCCCCCAGAACTCTGCACATTCCTGCCCTCCAACAAATCCCAAAGCCTTGCAGGAGCCCACCCGTCACTCACGCGGCATTAGACATGTTTTCGCTCAACTGTATTTATGTAAAATAATACGTCAGATAGAAATAGTTTCGCATTGGTATTATATTTACTTTATAAATTTCCTCTATAAAAATGAAATGCCATTGCGCATTATGATCGTTTTATATTGAATATTGCATAAATACTTACGAGATTTCATAAAAAAATATTTTAATGAGCCAGGTTTGGAAGGCTTTGTTTTTAAAGTTACCACTTACTTTTTTTAATAAATAATAAAATTATTTGCATTGACAAGGATTTGCCAAATCCTTAGTGCCAAATGCTTAATGCACAGACTACCCTGTTCCAGTAGCTGAAGTTTATAACTTTTTAGACACTCAACCCACCAGGGAACTCGAACACTGGCCAACAAGGTGGCAGTTACACGCTGTATCCACTACACCATTCTTGAGTTTTCCCATATAACAGGGCTCGATGAAAGAGCACCGGGGGTCCCACACTATCTCATTGCCTGGGAGAGGATTGGAGTTCTGGTTGGTTAAATACCCCAGAATTCTTACCTCCCTTTATGGCTTTGAAGAATGGTGTAGTGGATACAGCCTAGAAAGAGATGTTGTTGTCTTGCCTATATACTTTTTTTTTTTTGGGGTGGGGGGGATTGTAAGCTCCAAAAAAACCAGTATAAAGGCAAGACAACAACATCTCTTTCTAGGCGTTTAACGATGCATAAGCAACAGGGCTCTATTAAGGAACATATAATCTCTTCCCACAACCAAACCATCGCCAGAGAAATCCTAGTAAACAACACAGAAATCATCGATAGATACAGCGATAGCAGGCGGCTTGACGTCTGCGAGGCACTAGACATTAAAAAGTCAACACCAGCAATCAACAGCCAATTAATGCACAACTATATTCTATCTACCCACCTCAAGACTCCGCTCCATTATAGAAGCATCAAGGAATATGGACCAATAGGCTTTCTACAATCACTTCCATTCAATACCCATTGTTTTGTGTTCTGTCTTGTGTTTAGGAATTTAATACCCTATTAATACCACCTCACCCCATCCACCTCACTCAAATGTAGATATAAACAAATCGAAGATGTGTAAGCTCTATTTAGTTGTGTATGTGTAAACTAAAGTCTTTGAAAATGTAATAAGTTTTACGAAACCCGCTCAAGTGTCGCGTCAGACTAGAAATAAAAATGAATTTTGGAGAATTGATTTTTGAATTACCACCAACAGTGAAAAGAAACGTACGAAAGATCGAGAAAATTCGTGTTAGAATTATTTATCTTACTTTTTCGGTCATATTTAATAATATATATATATATATGTATATGTATGTATATATATATATATATATATATATATATATATATATATATATATATATATATATATATATATATATGTCGTACCTAGTAGCCAGAACGCACTTCTCAGCCTACTATGCAAGGCCCGATCTGCCTAATAAGCCAAGTTTTCATGAATTAATTGTTTTTCGACTACCTAACCTACCTAACCTAACCTAACCTAACTTTTTCGGCTACCTAACCAAACCTAACCTATAAAGATAGGTTAGGTTAGGTTAGGTAGGGTTGGTTAGGTTCGGTCATATATATACGTTAATTTTAACTCCAATAAAAAAAAATTGACCTCATACATAATGTAATGGGTAGCTTTATCATTTCATAAGAAAAAAATTAGAAAAAATATATTAATTCAGGAAAACTTGGTTTATTAGGCAAATCGGGCCTTGTATAGTAGGGCAAAAAGTGAGTTCTGGCTACTAGGTACGACATATATATATATATATATATGTGTCGTACCTAGTAGCCAGAATGCACTTCTCGGCCTACTATGCAACGCCCGATTTGCCTAATAAGCCAAGTTTTCATGAATTAATATATTTTCTCTATTTTTTTTGTTATGAAATGATAAAGCTACCCATTTCATTATGTATGAGGTCAATTTTTTTTTATTGGAGTTAAAATTAACGGAGATATATGACCGAACCTAACCAACCCTACCTAACCTAACCTAACCTATCGTTATAGGCTAGGTTAGGTTAGGTAGCTGAAAAAGTTAGGTTAGGTAGGTTAGATTGTGGGAAAACCAATTAATTCATGAAAACTTGGCTTATTAGGCAAATTGGGCCTTGCATAGTAGGCTGAGAAGTGCGTTCTGGCTACTAGGTACGACATATATATATATGTCGTACCTAGTAGCCAGAACGCACTTCTCAGCCTACTATGCAAGGCCCGATTTGCCTAATAAGCCAAGTTTTCATGAATTAATTGCTTTTCGACTACCTAACCTACCTAACCTAACCTAACCTAACTTTTTCGGCTGCCGAACATAACCTAACCTAACCTATAGAGATAGGTTAGGTTAGGTTAGGTAGGGTTGTTTAGGTTCGGTCATATATCTACGTTAATTTTAACTCCTAAAAAAATATAATTGACCTCATACATAATGAAATAGGTAGCTTTATCATTTCATAAGAAAAAAATTAGAGAAAATAAATTAATTCATGAAAACGTGGCTTATTAGGCAAATCGGGCCTTGCATAGTAGGCCGAGAAGTGCATTCTGGCTACTTGGTACGACATATATTTATATATATATATATATATATATATATATATATATATATATATATATATATATATATATATATATATATATATATATATATATATATATATATATATATATATATATATATGTCGTACCTAGTAGCCAGAACGCACTTTTTGGCCAACTATGCAAGGCCCGATTTGCCTAATAAGCCAAGTTTTCCTGAATTAATATATTTTCTCTAATTTTTTTCTTATGAAATGATAAAGCTACCTATTTCATTATGTATGAGGTCAGTTTTTTTTTTATTGGAGTTAAAATTAACGTAGATATATGACCGAACCTAACCAACCCTACCTAACCTAACCTAGCCTATCATTATAAGTTAGGTTAGGTTAGATAGCCTAAAAAGTTAGGTTAGGTTAGGTTAGGTAGGTTAGGTAGTCGAAAATTAATTAGTTCATGAAAACTTGGCTTATTAGGCAAATCGGGCCTTGCATAGTAGGCTGAGAAGTGCGTTCTGGCTACTAGGTACGACATATATATATATATATATAATGTCGGACCTAGTAGCCAGAACGCACTTCTCAGCGTACTATGCAAGGCCCGATTTGCCTAATAAGCCAAGTTTTCCTGAAATAATATATTTTCTCTAATTTTTTTTCTTATGAAATGATAAAGCTACCCATTTCATTATGTATGAGGTCAATTTTTTTTAATGGAGTTAAAATTTACGTAGATATATGACCGAACCTAACCAACCCTACCTAACCTAACCTAACCTATCTTTATTGGTTAGGTTTGGTTAGGTAGCCGAAAAAGTTAGATTAGGTTAGGTTAGGTAGTCGAAAACAATTAATTCATGAAAACTTGGCTTATTATGCAAATCGGGCCTTGCATAGTAGGCTGAGAAGTGCGTTCTGGCTACTAGGTACGACATATATATATATATATATATATATATATATATATATATATATATATATATATATATATATATATATATATATATATATATATATAATGTCGTACCTAGTAGCCAGAACGCACTTCTTAGCCTACTATGCAAGGCCCGATTTGCATAATAAGCCAAGTTTTCATGAATTAATGTTTTTTCGACTACCTAACATACCTAACCTAACCTAACTCACCTTTTTCGGCTACCTAACCGAACTTAACCTATAAAGTTAGGTTAGGTTAGGTTAGGTAGGGTTGGTTAGGTTCGGTCATATATCTACGTTAATTTTAACTCCAATAAAAAAAAATTGCCTCATACATAATGAAATGGGTAGCTTTATCATTTCATAAGAAAAAAATTAGAGAAAATATATTAATTCAGGAAAACTTTGCTTATTTGCCAAGCTTATTGAAACTTAAACCAAGCTTATTAGCCTATTGAAACGCACTTCTCAGCCTACTATGCAAGGCCCGATTTGCCTAATAAGCCAAGTTTTCATGAATTAGTATATTTTCTCTAATTTTTTTCTTATGAAATGAAAAAGCCACCCATTTCATTATGTATGAGGTCAATTTTGTTTTATTGGAGTTAAAATTAACGTATATATAAGACCGAACCTAACCAACCCTACCTAACCTAACCTAACCTATCTATATAGGTTAGGTTAGGTTAGGTAGCCGAAAAGGTTAGGTTAGGTTAGGTAGGTTAGGTAGCCAAAAAACAATTAATTCATGAAAACTTGGCTTATTAGGCAAATCGGGCCTTGCATAGTAGGCTGAGAAGTGCGTTCTGGCTACTAGGTACGACATATATATATATATATATATATATATATATATATGTCGTACCTAATAGCCAGAACGCACTTCTCAGCCTACTATTCAAGGCCCGATTTGCCTAATAAGCCAAGTTTTCATGAATTAATCTTTTTTCGTCTACCTAACCTACCTAACCTAACCTAACCTAGCTTTTTTTGGCTACCTAACCTAACCTTACCTATAAATATAGGTTAGGTTAGGTTAGGTAGGGTTGGTTAGGTTCGGTCATATATCTACGTTAATTTTAACTCCAATAAAAAAAAATTGACCTCATACATAGAGAAAAGGGTTGCTTTATCATTTCATAAGAAAAAAATTATAGTAAATATATTAATTCAGGAAAACTTGGCTTATTAGGCAAATCGGGCCTTGAATAGTAGGCTGAGAAGTGAGTTCTGGCTACTAGGTACGACATATATATATATATATATATATATATATATATATTAGTATATTTTGGTAGCAGTCTTTCCTGTATACATATATTATTAAATCTGACCGAAAAAGTAAGATTAATAATTCTAACACGAATTTTCTCAATCTTTCGTACATTTCGTTTCACTGTTGGAGGTAAATCAAAAATCAATTCTCCAAAATTCATTTTTATTTCTAGTCTGACGCGACACGAGCGCGTTTCGTAAAACTTGTTACATTTTCAAAGACTTTAGTTCACAAATACACAACTGAATAGAACTTACGCATCTCCGATTTTATATCTACATTTGAGTGAGGTGGAAGGGGTGATGTGGCATTAACACAAGACAGAACAAGATGTGGTATTAATAGGGTATTAATTTCATCAACACAAGACAGAACAAGAGTATTAATAGGGTATTAATTTCATCAACACAAGACAGAACACGAAACAATGGATATTGAATAGAAGTGTTTGTAGAAAGTCTATTGGTCCATATTTCTTGATGCTTCTATATTGGAGCTTCTATATCCGCTCCAATATAGAAGCATCAAGAAATATGGACCAATAGACTTTCTACAAACACTTCTATTCAATATCCATTGTTTCGTGTTCTGTCTTGTGTTGATGAAATTAATACCCTATTAATACTCTTGTTCTGTCTTGTGTTGATGAAATTAATACCACATCTTGTTCTGTCTTGTGTTAATGCCACATCACCCCTTCCACCTCACTCAAATGTAGATATAAAATCGGAGATGCGTAAGTTCTATTCAGTTGTGTATTTGTGAACTAAAGTCTTTGAAAATGTAATAAGTTTTACGAAACGCGCTCGTGTCGCGTCAGACTAGAAATAAAAATGAATTTTGGAGAATTGATTTTTGATTTACCTCCAACAGTGAAACGAAATGTACGAAAGATTGAGAAAATTCGTGTTAGAATTATTAATCTTACTTTTTCGGTCATATATATATATATATATATATATATATATATATATATATATATATATATATATATATATATATATATATATATATATATGTCGTACCTAATAGCCAGAACGCACTTCTCAGCCTACTTTACAAGGGCCGATTTGCCTAATAAGCCAAGTTTTCAAGAATTAATTGTTTTTCGACTACCTAACCTACCTAACCTAACCTAACCTAACTTTTTCGGCTACCTAACCTAACCTAACCTATAAAGATTGGTTAGGTTAGGTTAGGTAGGGTTGGTTAGGTTCGGTCATTTATCTACGTTAATTTTAACTCCAATAAAAAAAAATTGACCTCATACATAATGAAATGGGTAGCTTTATCATTTCATAAGAAAAAAATCAGATTAATTATATTAATTCAGGAAAACTTGGCTTATTAGGCAAATCGGGCCTTGCATTGTAGGCTGAAAAGTGAGTTCTGGCTACTAGGTACGACATATATATATATATAATATATATATAATATATATAATATATATATATATATATATATATATATATATATATATATATATATATATATATATATATATATATATATATATATATATTATATATATATATATATATATATATATATATATATATATATATATATATATATATATATATATAATGTCATACCTAGTAGCCAGAACTCACTTTTTGGCCTACTATTCAAGGCCCGATTTGCCTAATAAGCCAAGTTTTCCAGAATTAATATATTTTTTCAAATTTGTTTCTTATGAAATGATAAAGCTACCCATTTCATTATGTATGAGGTCAATTTTTTTTTATTGGAGTTAAAATTAACGTAGATATATGACCGAACCTAACCACCCCTACCTAATCTAACCTAACCTATCTTTATAGGTTAGGTTTGGTTAGGTAGCCGAAAAAGTTAGGTTAGGTTAGGTTAGGTAGGTTAGGTAGTCGAAAAACAATTAATTCATGAAAACTTGGCTTATTAGGCAAATCGGGCCTTGCATAGTAGGCTGAGAAGTGCGTTCTGGCTACTAGGTACGACATATATATATATATATATATATATATATATATATATATATATATATATATATATATATATATATATATATATATATATATATATATATATATGTCGTACCTAGTAGCCAGAACTCACTTTTCAGCCTACAATGCAAGGCCCGATTTGCCTAATAAGCCAAGTTTTCATGAATTAATATATTTTCTCTAATTTTTTCCTTATGAAATGATAAAGCAACCCATTTCATTATATAAAGGTCAATTTTTTTTTATTGGAGTTAAAATTAACGTAGATATATGACTGAACCTAACCAACCCTACCTAACCTAACCTAACCTATCTTTATAGGTTAGGTTAGGTTAGGTAGCCGAAAAAGTTAGGTTAGGTTAGGTTAGGTAGGTTAGGTAGTCGAAAAGCAATTAATTCATGAAAACTTGGCTTATTAGGCAAATCGGGCCTTGCATAGTAGGCTCAGAAGTGAGTTCTGGCTACTAGGTACGACATATATATATATATATAATATATTTTGTACCTAGTAGCCAGAACGCAGTTCTTGGCCTACTATGCAAGACCCTATTTGCGTATTAAGCCAAATTTTCCAGAATTTCAATATTTTCTAATTTTTTTCTTATGAAATGAAGCTATTTCATTATGTATGAGCTAATTTTTTTTAATTTTAGTTAAAACTAACGTAGATATATGAACAAACCTAACCCACCTAACCTAACCTATATTAACATAACTAAATCAATAATTTATGTTCTTAATATAATATAATATTAATATATAAAATAAACCAATAGGTAACGATTTAATGAAAATAAAGAAAATCACTCGGCCTATTACGCAAATCGGGCCTTGCATAGTAGGCCGAGAAGTGCGTTCTGGCTACTAGGTACGACATATATATATATATATATATATATATATATATATATATATATATATATATATATATATATATATATATATATATATATATATATATATATATATATATATATATATATATATATAGAAGGGAGTACCACCTCTAGCTGGAAGAAGGGGGACCCATAGCCTCGGAGGAAACCACGCATAACGCATTAGAGGGAATGTTTAGATCCCCTCCAATACAGTTTCTGTGTGCTTTTCTCCTACCACCCCCTTCCTTTTTTATTTTTTGTGCTTTATTATGCATATATATATATATATATATATATATATATATAGAGAGAGAGAGAGAGAGAGAGAGAGAGAGAGAGAGAGAGAGAGAGAGAGAGAGAGAGAGAGAGAGAGAGAGAGAGAGAGAGAGAGAGAGAGAGAGAGAGAGAGAGAGACTGCTACCAAAATATACTAATATATCTTTCTTGTAAACATATGTTATTGTATATGACCAAAAAGGTAAAATTAAAAATTCTATACGAATCTTCTCAATATTTCTTAAGTTTTTCTTCACCGTCGAGGATAATTGAAATATCAACTCTCCAAAATTTATTTTTATTTTGGTCTGACGCCTAGAGGCGTTTCGTAAGGGCTTCTTACATTTTCAAAGACTTGTTTACACTTAACCCTACTCTAATGATACACTTGATACACTGTGTATTATACATTTAACCTACAACTTGGTTATATTCGATTTGGGTGAGGTGATATGACACAAATGTTTTGGGTGAGAGGGGTGTTGGGTGAGGTGGATACATAAGAATGAAAGTAACTGCAGAGGGCCTATTGGCCTATACTTTCTCTTGCTGCTTCTATGTTGGTTCGGGGTCTTGAAGTGGATAAAATGAAGTTATGCATTAATTGGCTGTTGATTGCTGGTGTTTACTTTTTGATGTGTAGTGCCTCGCTGATGTCGAGCCTCCTGCTATCGCTGTATCTATCGATGATTTCTGTGTTGTTTTTCAACATTTCTCTGGTGATGATCTGGTTGTGAGAAGAGATTATATGTTCCTTGATGGAGCCCTGTTGTTTGTGTATTGTTAATCGCCTGGAAAAAGACGTTGGGTTGTCCCAAGACATTAGGCGGGGGGGGGGGGATCAGTATATATTGTCACATGTCTCCTGTCAGCGTAATTTATAAATTTTGGAGAATTTAGTTATTAAAGTAGCCAACATATTAAAGTAATAATCAATCTTGTTTGAGTACCTATGTTAGTTTAACATGAATTTTGAGTTCTCATCTAGAAAATCCAGTCTCGTATGTTGTCAAAGAGACAGTTGAAGTCATTTAGAATAGTGGACTAGTTCGACCTGGCTCGGCTGGCTCCTTGACTCACCTTGGGTCAAGGAGGTCAGGCGGCCACGAAGACCACAATCTTCCCTGTTGTTAATTCATAAATTATAAATTCAGGTCGCTATTCAATATTATAATTTAAAATAGCCGTGCTCAAGAACCTCTATAATTACCATTAGTTTTAATAGGAATTCCATCACCTGGGTTGGTTAGTAAATAAGATTAGCTTTTTTAATAAACCATACTTACACGTCTGGCAGTCAGTAGGCTGGCGGAGTAATCCAAGTTCAGCTTCACAGCTTGGAGGTCAGAGAGTAAGTTAGTGTGGCTGTGATAATCGGCGGGTCAAGACCTTCCCCTAAAGCAGGCAGTCCACCTCGCCGAGCTTGTGTTATTTAAGGTAAAAAGATCTGTCTATTTGCAGGCGAAGAATCACAATAACGTGGCTGAAGTATGTTGACCAATCCACACACGACGAGAAGGAAATGAAGGGACGACGACGTTTCGGTCCGTCCTGTACCATTCTCAAGTCAAGCTCATAATCGACTTGGGAATGGTCCAGAACGGACCGAAACGTCGTCGTCCCTTCATTTTTTAGTGTGTGGATTGGTCAACATCTGTCTATTTGTTTTGTAAACAGGTGTAGAATCCACATTATTTTGTAGTCCATACCATTGCCTCTATTTTAGGAAGAATTTAAGTTAGAATATATTTTAGTTTCGGGAGTGTTCGTATAACAACGTTTCGAAAAATAAATAAATAATTTAATAAAGTCTATTGTGTAGTGAATTTCCCCACCCATTCATAATTTCCTTGTGTGTGTTTTTTTTGGCTGATTAAACTCCAGTGAACTTAACACGCATCCCTTAATCAATTTAAAATAATATAATCCCCTTTGTAACTTAGTTAATTCCACAAATTTATAGTAATCTCATCCCTCCTTTCGGATAATTGTGGGAGCCACTTTAGGGGATTATGCCTAATTGACGGTTTCCTGCTTCACCGTCAATTGGGGGAATTATTCAGTGGGTTTTATGAAGTCAGTTGGTGGCGGCGTTCTCCGTCCTCCTCCTCGTGTCCTCGTCCTCGTCCTCGTGTCCTCGTGTCCTCGTGTCCTCGTCCTCGTGACCTCGTGTCGTGATATCTCGGCGATCAAACGCCAAGGTCACGAGGGTTGTTGGCTGAAGGTTACAGTAAGAACTTTTAATAATACCGACCAGTATTTAACCAGTATAAGTAAGGTTAAAGGCTGGCCCCCGTTACAATGGTGGCAGCGGTGGGATGCTTGTAAAGTTCACTGGAGTTTACTCAACAATAAAACACGAGGAAAATATAAATGGGTGGGAAATTCACTACACAATAGACTTCATTCAATTAATCATTTATTTTACAGTAAGTTGTTATATGAACACTCCCGAAACTTAAATATATTCTAACTGAAATTCTTCCTAAAGTAGGAAGAATTTGCTCTGATCATCTGAGCAGAGCAGTCTGCTACTTCCGGTCTGCTTTTGTGCAAGCAGACCGGAAGTAAATGTAGAGAGATCAGAGATGGAGCCAGCATGTAGCAGTACTAATTATTCTCGTCTCTGGAGCCATGGTTACGTTGTCTATTGTAATGCAAGCGGAACGAGGCAGACACCAGATGACCGACACAGGCTCCCTACAGAGTACAGTTGACTCGCCATAGTAGGGGTGGGGGGGGGGGGGTGCCAAATGACCTCCCCTCGGCCCAAGGTTAACTGTACGAGGGTATACACGAAAGGTGTTTACGGTCTAGTAGTCTGGTGTCATCAAGAAACGCCTGAGATGAAGTGAGCCATGGTGACTGAAGATTGGGAGCCACTTGTTTTGTCAACACGCCACACTCCTCAACGCCCCTCTGAAGATACTTCCGTCACCAGACACAGTTGTGCTTTTAAGTCCTGCACTACCGTGGTTCAGCTGCTGGTTCACTCTCTTGTATCGAGACTGTCTTGGGGGCTACGAGATGAGTAATGAATCACGTCTCTTTAGCGAGGTTCACACGACAAGCGGCAGCCAGTCACGGACTGTCACTGGTCACTCAACACTCAGTTCTCGGACAGTCTGTTGTCCTTCAGTGGAAACTGGAATGAAGTACAAGAGGACCAGGATTTTCAACAGTGAACAATTGATGGTCGTTGGAACTACAATCAACTACGTCAGTCTTCTAACATCATCGTCGATATTGTTTTTTGTGTTGAAGATCAATTGTGGAAGAGGAAATGTTATATTGGCTCAATAATATTAATGTAATACTTCTGAATACCTTGGAACTTGACTCTGGAAAAATAATGTTTAAATGTTGAAACAAAGGAAATTAGTGAGTAAAATTCTGGAGGAAAGAAATATATAAAAAAAAATTAACGTAAAACTGTCTAACAAATATTAATTGCACTGTGCCTAGAACAAGAGGTCCAAGGAAAATGTTGTCAGTTCTTGTATAAACTTGTCAGCAAATATACAATTTACTTGTTATCAGTAAATATATAAAATGTTGTATTTTATTGTTTAAGTTGAGAGAATGTCATGTGGACATTGATATTGAATAAAGATGGGAGTGGAACACATGGAGAAACTTCAAAAGTTCAATGTTCCTCTCCTGAAAGACTGAAAATTCAGTTATGTAGTTCAATATGGTGTTTTTATTTTGAACTGTTCAGTGGCTCAGACGTAGCCTAATGTGCAAGACCATTCTCATACTCTTTTTCTGCCACTCTGCTAGATGTTGTGTACTCATTTCTGGTCTCTTGTAAACATTGTGATTTCTTTCATTTCTGTGTTATCAATATTTCTACCATGTCCATTTCTTTCTTCTTTTTTCGTCAGAGAGCTCGTCGTGATGCCCTGAACCCTTAATGGTGGTATAAACCTTTCTGCAGCTTCTTTTGAGTTTGTCCGTTACTAGGTCCATCATGTCCTGGGTGGGTACTCCTCTGAGTTCTCGTCCCCATTGTATCCGGTCCAGGAACTCTCTGACCTTCTGGTATTCTCCTCTCCTGTATGCTGGCCTCCCACTCTCTTTACCCAGACTTTGTACAACATTTGGTTGTGATAATTTAAGGACAACATTAGGTAGTGATACTTTTGGTCCAACTCGATTCAATGATTAAATTTTAATTAGTGAATAATTAACTTTTTTCCTAAACCGTATTATTGCAACAGAGATATCATAGAATTACAATTTGTGTAGAATTTATTTTCACAAAGATAACTGATGTTGTGTATCGTTGCTGGCATTATAGAACCGTATACCGTTGCTGGCATTATAAAACCGTGTATCGTTGCTGGCATTATAGAACCGTGTATCGTTGCTGGCATTATAGAACCGTGTATCGTTGCTGGCATTATAGAACCCTGTATCGTTGCTGGCATTATAGGACCGTGTACCGTTGCTGGCATTATAGAACCGTGTATCGTTGCTGGCATTATAGAACCCTGTATCGTTGCTGGCATTATAGAACCCTGTATCGTTGCTGGCATTATAGAACCCTGTATCGTTGCTGGCATTATAGAACCCTGTATCGTTGCTGGTATTATAGAACCGTGTATCGTTGCTGGCATTATAGAACCCTGTATCGTTGCTGGCATTATAGAACCGTGTATCGTTGCTGGCATTATAGAACCCTGTATCGTTGCTGGCATTATAGAACCGTGTATCGTTGCTGGCATTAAAGAACCCTGTATCGTTGCTGGCATTATAGAACCGTGTATCGTTGCTGGCATTATAGAACCCTGTATCGTTGCTGGCATTATAGAACCCTGTATCGTTGCTGGCATTATAGAACCCTGTATCGTTGCTGGCATTATAGAACCCTGTATCGTTGCTGGCATTATAGAACCCTGTATCGTTGCTGGCATTATAGAACCCTGTATCGTTGCTGGCATTATAGAACCCTGTATCGTTGCTGGCATTATAGAACCCTGTAACGTTGCTGGCATTATAGAACCCTGTATCGTTGCTGGCATTATAGAACCGTGAATCGTTGCTGGCATTATAGAACCGCGTATTGTTGCTGGCATTATAGAACCGTGTATCGTTGCTGGCATTATAGAACCGTGTACCGTTGCTGGCATTATAGAACCGTGTACCGTTGCTGGCAATATAGAACCGTGTACCGTTGCTGGCAATATAGAACCGTGTACCGTTGCTGGCATTATAGAACCGTGTACCGTTGCTGGCATTATAGAACCGTGTACCGTTGCTGGCATTATAGAACCGTGTACCGTTGCTGGCAATATAGAACCGTGTACCGTTGCTGACATTATAGAACTGTGTACCGTTGCTGGCATTATACAACAGTGAAGGTGACCGTGCAGGAGAGTCTGGACCTCTCCCTTACACACGGCATCACACAACTTTTAGACATTAACGAGCTCCGGTCTTAGGAGTTCGTTGTATCCAGTTATAACGTCCGGGACCCCCGCCTTGTGCAGGATATTTCCTCTCTCTTGACGACAATATAGTGTAAACTTACCAGTTATATATATGACACTCAGCAGGACAATATAGTGTAAACTTGCCAGTTATATATATGACACTCAGCAGGACAATATAGTGTGAACTTACCAGTTATATATATGACACTCAGCAGGACAATATAGTGTAAACTTACCAGTTATATATATGACACTCAGCAGGACAATATAGTGTAAACTTGCCAGTTATATATATGACACTCAGCAGGACAATATAGTGTGAACTTACCAGTTATATATATGACACTCAGCAGGACAATATAGTGTGAACTTACCAGTTATATATATGACACTCAGCAGGACAATATAGTGTGAACTTCCCAGTTATATATATGACACTCAGCAGGACAATATAGTGTAAACTTACCAGTTATATATATGACACTCAGCAGGACAATATAGTGTAAACTTACCAGTTATATATATGACACTCAGCAGGACAATATAGTGTAAACTTCCCAGTTATATATATGACACTCAGCAGGACAATATAGTGTAAACTTACCAGTTATATATATGACACTCAGCACGACAATATAGTGTAAACTTACCAGTTATATATATGACACTCAGCAGGACAATATAGTGTAAACTTCCCAGTTATATATATGACACTCAGCAGGACAATATAGTGTAAACTTACCAGTTATATATATGACACTCAGCAGGACAATATAGTGTAAACTTACCAGTTATATATATGACACTCAGCAGGACAATATAGTGTAAACTTACCAGTTATATATATGACACTCAGCAGGACAATATAGTGTAAACTTACCAGTTATATATATGACACTCAGCAGGACAATATAGTGTAAACTTACCAGTTATATATATGACACTCAGCAGGACAATATAGTGTAAACTTACCAGTTATATATATGACACTCAGCAGGACAATATAGTGTAAACTTACCAGTTATATATATGACACTCAGCAGGACAATATAGTGTAAACTTACCAGTTATATATATGACACTCAGCAGGACAATATAGTGTGAACTTACCAGTTATATATATGACACTCAGCAGGACAATATAGTGTAAACTTACCAGTTATATATATGACACTCAGCAGGACAATATAGTGTAAACTTACCAGTTATATATATGACACTCAGCAGGACAATATAGTGTAAACTTACCAGTTATATATATGACACTCAGCAGGACAATATAGTGTAAACTTACCAGTTATATATATGACACTCAGCAGGACAATATAGTGTAAACTTACCAGTTATATATATGACACTCAGCAGGACAATATAGTGTAAACTTACCAGTTATATATATGACACTCAGCAGGACAATATAGTGTAAACTTACCAGTTATATATATGACACTCAGCAGGACAATATAGTGTAAACTTACCAGTTATATATATGACACTCAGCAGGACAATATAGTGTAAACTTACCAGTTATATATATGACACTCAGCAAGGACAATATAGTGTAAACTTACCAGTTATATATATGACACTCAGCAAGGACAATATAGTGTAAACTTACCAGTTATATATATGACACTCAGCAGGACAATATAGTGTAAACTTACCAGTTATATATATGACACTCAGCCAGGACAATATAGTGTAAACTTACCAGTTATATATATGACACTCAGCAGGACAATATAGTGTAAACTTACCAGTTATATATATGACACTCAGCAGGACAATATAGTGTGAACTTACCAGTTATATATATGACACTCAGCAGGACAATATAGTGTAAACTTACCAGTTATATATATGACACTCAGCAGGACAATATAGTGTAAACTTACCAGTTATATATATGACACTCAGCAGGACAATATAGTGTAAACTTACCAGTTATATATATGACACTCAGCAGGACAATATAGTGTAAACTTACCAGTTATATATATGACACTCAGCAGGACAATATAGTGTAAACTTACCAGTTATATATATGACACTCAGCAGGACAATATAGTGTAAACTTACCAGTTATATATATGACACTCAGCAGGACAATATAGTGTAAACTTACCAGTTATATATATGACACTCAGCAGGACAATATAGTGTAAACTTACCAGTTATATATATGACACTCAGCAGGACAATATAGTGTAAACTTACCAGTTATATATATGACACTCAGCACGACAATATAGTGTAAACTTACCAGTTATATATATGACACTCAGCACGGACAATATAGTGTAAACTTACCAGTTATATATATGACACTCAGCAGGACAATATAGTGTAAACTTACCAGTTATATATATGACACTCAGCAGGACAATATAGTGTAAACTTACCAGTTATATATATGACACTCAGCAGGACAATATAGTGTAAACTTACCAGTTATATATATGACACTCAGCAGGACAATATAGTGTAAACTTACCAGTTATATATATGACACTCAGCAGGACAATATAGTGTAAACTTACCAGTTATATATATGACACTCAGCAGGACAATATAGTGTAAACTTACCAGTTATATATATGACACTCAGCAGGACAATATAGTGTAAACTTACCAGTTATATATATGACACTCAGCAGGACAATATAGTGTAAACTTACCAGTTATATATATGACACTCAGCAGGACAATATAGTGTAAACTTACCAGTTATATATATGACACTCAGCAGGACAATATAGTGTAAACTTACCAGTTATATATATGACACTCAGCAGGACAATATAGTGTAAACTTACCAGTTATATATATGACACTCAGCAGGACAATATAGTGTAAACTTACCAGTTATATATATGACACTCAGCAGGACAATATAGTGTAAACTTACCAGTTATATATATGACACTCAGCAGGACAATATAGTGTGAACTTACCAGTTATATATATGACACTCAGCAGGACAATATAGTGTAAACTTACCAGTTATATATATGACACTCAGCAGGACAATATAGTGTAAACTTACCAGTTATATATATGACACTCAGCAGGACAATATAGTGTAAACTTACCAGTTATATATATGACACTCAGCAGGACAATATAGTGTAAACTTACCAGTTATATATATGACACTCAGCAGGACAATATAGTGTAAACTTACCAGTTATATATATGACACTCAGCAGGACAATATAGTGTAAACTTACCAGTTATATATATGACACTCAGCAGGACAATATAGTGTAAACTTACCAGTTATATATATGACACTCAGCAGGACAATATAGTGTAAACTTACCAGTTATATATATGACACTCAGCAGGACAATATAGTGTAAACTTACCAGTTATATATATGACACTCAGCAGGACAATATAGTGTAAACTTACCAGTTATATATATGACACTCAGCAGGACAATATAGTGTAAACTTACCAGTTATATATATGACACTCAGCAGGACAATATAGTGTAAACTTACCAGTTATATATATGACACTCAGCAGGACAATATAGTGTAAACTTACCAGTTATATATATGACACTCAGCAGGACAATATAGTGTAAACTTACCAGTTATATATATGACACTCAGCAGGACAATATAGTGTAAACTTACCAGTTATATATATGACACTCAGCAGGACAATATAGTGTAAACTTACCAGTTATATATATGACACTCAGCAGGACAATATAGTGTAAACTTACCAGTTATATATATGACACTCAGCAGGACAATATAGTGTAAACTTACCAGTTATATATATGACACTCAGCAGGACAATATAGTGTAAACTTACCAGTTATATATATGACACTCAGCAGGACAATATAGTGTAAACTTACCAGTTATATATATGACACTCAGCAGGACAATATAGTGTAAACTTACCAGTTATATATATGACACTCAGCAGGACAATATAGTGTAAACTTACCAGTTATATATATGACACTCAGCAGGACAATATAGTGTAAACTTACCAGTTATATATATGACACTCAGCAGGACAATATAGTGTAAACTTACCAGTTATATATATGACACTCAGCAGGACAATATAGTGTAAACTTACCAGTTATATATATGACACTCAGCAGGACAATATAGTGTAAACTTACCAGTTATATATATGACACTCAGCAGGACAATATAGTGTAAACTTACCAGTTATATATATGACACTCAGCAGGACAATATAGTGTAAACTTCCCAGTTATATATATGACACTCAGCAGGACAATATAGTGTAAACTTACCAGTTATATATATGACACTCAGCAGGACAATATAGTGTAAACTTACCAGTTATATATATGACACTCAGCAGGACAATATAGTGTAAACTTACCAGTTATATATATGACACTCAGCAGGACAATATAGTGTAAACTTACCAGTTATATATATGACACTCAGCAGGACAATATAGTGTAAACTTACCAGTTATATATATGACACTCAGCAGGACAATATAGTGTAAACTTACCAGTTATATATATGACACTCAGCAGGACAATATAGTGTAAACTTACCAGTTATATATATGACACTCAGCAGGACAATATAGTGTAAACTTACCAGTTATATATATGACACTCAGCAGGACAATATAGTGTAAACTTACCAGTTATATATATGACACTCAGCAGGACAATATAGTGTAAACTTACCAGTTATATATATGACACTCAGCAGGACAATATAGTGTAAACTTACCAGTTATATATATGACACTCAGCAGGACAATATAGTGTAAACTTACCAGTTATATATATGACACTCAGCAGGACAATATAGTGTAAACTTACCAGTTATATATATGACACTCAGCAGGACAATATAGTGTAAACTTACCAGTTATATATATGACACTCAGCAGGACAATATAGTGTAAACTTACCAGTTATATATATGACACTCAGCAGGACAATATAGTGTAAACTTACCAGTTATATATATGACACTCAGCAGGACAATATAGTGTAAACTTACCAGTTATATATATGACACTCAGCAGGACAATATAGTGTAAACTTACCAGTTATATATATGACACTCAGCAGGACAATATAGTGTAAACTTACCAGTTATATATATGACACTCAGCAGGACAATATAGTGTAAACTTACCAGTTATATATATGACACTCAGCAGGACAATATAGTGTAAACTTACCAGTTATATATATGACACTCAGCAGGACAATATAGTGTAAACTTACCAGTTATATATATGACACTCAGCAGGACAATATAGTGTAAACTTACCAGTTATATATATGACACTCAGCAGGACAATATAGTGTAAACTTACCAGTTATATATATGACACTCAGCAGGACAATATAGTGTAAACTTACCAGTTATATATATGACACTCAGCAGGACAATATAGTGTAAACTTACCAGTTATATATATGACACTCAGCAGGACAATATAGTGTAAACTTACCAGTTATATATATGACACTCAGCAGGACAATATAGTGTAAACTTACCAGTTATATATATGACACTCAGCAGGACAATATAGTGTAAACTTACCAGTTATATATATGACACTCAGCAGGACAATATAGTGTAAACTTACCAGTTATATATATGACACTCAGCAGGACAATATAGTGTAAACTTACCAGTTATATATATGACACTCAGCAGGACAATATAGTGTAAACTTACCAGTTATATATATGACACTCAGCAGGACAATATAGTGTAAACTTACCAGTTATATATATGACACTCAGCAGGACAATATAGTGTAAACTTACCAGTTATATATATGACACTCAGCAGGACAATATAGTGTAAACTTACCAGTTATATATATGACACTCAGCAGGACAATATAGTGTAAACTTACCAGTTATATATATGACACTCAGCAGGACAATATAGTGTAAACTTACCAGTTATATATATGACACTCAGCAGGACAATATAGTGTAAACTTACCAGTTATATATATGACACTCAGCAGGACAATATAGTGTAAACTTACCAGTTATATATATGACACTCAGCAGGACAATATAGTGTAAACTTACCAGTTATATATATGACACTCAGCAGGACAATATAGTGTAAACTTACCAGTTATATATATGACACTCAGCAGGACAATATAGTGTAAACTTACCAGTTATATATATGACACTCAGCAGGACAATATAGTGTAAACTTACCAGTTATATATATGACACTCAGCAGGACAATATAGTGTGAAACTTACCAGTTATATATATGACACTCAGCAGGACAATATAGTGTGAACTTACCAGTTATATATATGACACTCAGCAGGACAATATAGTGTGAACTTACCAGTTATATATATGACACTCAGCAGGACAATATAGTGTGAACTTACCAGTTATATATATGACACTCAGCAGGACAATATAGTGTGAACTTACCAGTTATATATATGACACTCAGCAGGACAATATAGTGTGAAACTTACCAGTTATATATATGACACTCAGCAGGACAATATAGTGTAAACTTACCAGTTATATATATGACACTCAGCAGGACAATATAGTGTAAACTTACCAGTTATATATATGACACTCAGCAGGACAATATAGTGTAAACTTACCAGTTATATATATGACACTCAGCAGGACAATATAGTGTAAACTTACCAGTTATATATATGACACTCAGCAGGACAATATAGTGTAAACTTACCAGTTATATATATGACACTCAGCAGGACAATATAGTGTGAACTTACCAGTTATATATATGACACTCAGCAGGACAATATAGTGTGAACTTACCAGTTATATATATGACACTCAGCAGGACAATATAGTGTGAACTTACCAGTTATATATATGACACTCAGCAGGACAATATAGTGTGAACTTACCAGTTATATATATGACACTCAGCAGGACAATATAGTGTGAACTTACCAGTTATATATATGACACTCAGCAGGACAATATAGTGTGAACTTACCAGTTATATATATGACACTCAGCAGGACAATATAGTGTGAAACTTACCAGTTATATATATGACACTCAGCAGGACAATATAGTGTAAACTTACCAGTTATATATATGACACTCAGCAGGACAATATAGTGTAAACTTACCAGTTATATATATGACACTCAGCAGGACAATATAGTGTAAACTTACCAGTTATATATATGACACTCAGCAGGACAATATAGTGTAAACTTACCAGTTATATATATGACACTCAGCAGGACAATATAGTGTAAACTTACCAGTTATATATATGACACTCAGCAGGACAATATAGTGTAAACTTACCAGTTATATATATGACACTCAGCAGGACAATATAGTGTAAACTTACCAGTTATATATATGACACTCAGCAGGACAATATAGTGTAAACTTACCAGTTATATATATGACACTCAGCAGGACAATATAGTGTAAACTTACCAGTTATATATATGACACTCAGCAGGACAATATAGTGTAAACTTACCAGTTATATATATGACACTCAGCAGGACAATATAGTGTAAACTTACCAGTTATATATATGACACTCAGCAGGACAATATAGTGTAAACTTACCAGTTATATATATGACACTCAGCAGGACAATATAGTGTAAACTTACCAGTTATATATATGACACTCAGCAGGACAATATAGTGTAAACTTACCAGTTATATATATGACACTCAGCAGGACAATATAGTGTAAACTTACCAGTTATATATATGACACTCAGCAGGACAATATAGTGTAAACTTACCAGTTATATATATGACACTCAGCAGGACAATATAGTGTAAACTTACCAGTTATATATATGACACTCAGCAGGACAATATAGTGTAAACTTACCAGTTATATATATGACACTCAGCAGGACAATATAGTGTAAACTTACCAGTTATATATATGACACTCAGCAGGACAATATAGTGTAAACTTACCAGTTATATATATGACACTCAGCAGGACAATATAGTGTAAACTTACCAGTTATATATATGACACTCAGCAGGACAATATAGTGTAAACTTACCAGTTATATATATGACACTCAGCAGGACAATATAGTGTAAACTTACCAGTTATATATATGACACTCAGCAGGACAATATAGTGTAAACTTACCAGTTATATATATGACACTCAGCAGGACAATATAGTGTAAACTTACCAGTTATATATATGACACTCAGCAGGACAATATAGTGTAAACTTACCAGTTATATATATGACACTCAGCAGGACAATATAGTGTAAACTTACCAGTTATATATATGACACTCAGCAGGACAATATAGTGTAAACTTACCAGTTATATATATGACACTCAGCAGGACAATATAGTGTAAACTTACCAGTTATATATATGACACTCAGCAGGACAATATAGTGTAAACTTACCAGTTATATATATGACACTCAGCAGGACAATATAGTGTAAACTTACCAGTTATATATATGACACTCAGCAGGACAATATAGTGTAAACTTACCAGTTATATATATGACACTCAGCAGGACAATATAGTGTAAACTTACCAGTTATATATATGACACTCAGCAGGACAATATAGTGTAAACTTACCAGTTATATATATGACACTCAGCAGGACAATATAGTGTAACTTACCAGTTATATATATGACACTCAGCAGGACAATATAGTGTGAACTTACCAGTTATATATATGACACTCAGCAGGACAATATAGTGTAAACTTACCAGTTATATATATGACACTCAGCAGGACAATATAGTGTAAACTTACCAGTTATATATATGACACTCAGCAGGACAATATAGTGTAAACTTACCAGTTATATATATGACACTCAGCAGGACAATATAGTGTGAACTTACCAGTTATATATATGACACTCAGCAGGACAATATAGTGTGAAACTTACCAGTTATATATATGACACTCAGCAGGACAATATAGTGTAAACTTACCAGTTATATATATGACACTCAGCAGGACAATATAGTGTAAACTTACCAGTTATATATATGACACTCAGCAGGACAATATAGTGTAAACTTACCAGTTATATATATGACACTCAGCAGGACAATATAGTGTAAACTTACCAGTTATATATATGACACTCAGCAGGACAATATAGTGTAAACTTACCAGTTATATATATGACACTCAGCAGGACAATATAGTGTAAACTTACCAGTTATATATATGACACTCAGCAGGACAATATAGTGTAAACTTACCAGTTATATATATGACACTCAGCAGGACAATATAGTGTAACTTACCAGTTATATATATGACACTCAGCAGGACAATATAGTGTAAACTTACCAGTTATATATATGACACTCAGCAGGACAATATAGTGTAAACTTACCAGTTATATATATGACACTCAGCAGGACAATATAGTGTAAACTTACCAGTTATATATATGACACTCAGCAGGACAATATAGTGTAAACTTACCAGTTATATATATGACACTCAGCAGGACAATATAGTGTAAACTTACCAGTTATATATATGACACTCAGCAGGACAATATAGTGTAAACTTACCAGTTATATATATGACACTCAGCAGGACAATATAGTGTAAACTTACCAGTTATATATATGACACTCAGCAGGACAATATAGTGTAAACTTACCAGTTATATATATGACACTCAGCAGGACAATATAGTGTAAACTTACCAGTTATATATATGACACTCAGCAGGACAATATAGTGTAAACTTACCAGTTATATATATGACACTCAGCAGGACAATATAGTGTAAACTTACCAGTTATATATATGACACTCAGCAGGACAATATAGTGTAAACTTACCAGTTATATATATGACACTCAGCAGGACAATATAGTGTAAACTTACCAGTTATATATATGACACTCAGCAGGACAATATAGTGTAAACTTACCAGTTATATATATGACACTCAGCAGGACAATATAGTGTAAACTTACCAGTTATATATATGACACTCAGCAGGACAATATAGTGTAAACTTACCAGTTATATATATGACACTCAGCAGGACAATATAGTGTAAACTTACCAGTTATATATATGACACTCAGCAGGACAATATAGTGTAAACTTACCAGTTATATATATGACACTCAGCAGGACAATATAGTGTAAACTTCCCAGTTATATATATGACACTCAGCAGGACAATATAGTGTAAACTTACCAGTTATATATATGACACTCAGCAGGACAATATAGTGTAAACTTACCAGTTATATATATGACACTCAGCAGGACAATATAGTGTAAACTTACCAGTTATATATATGACACTCAGCAGGACAATATAGTGTAAACTTACCAGTTATATATATGACACTCAGCAGGACAATATAGTGTAAACTTACCAGTTATATATATGACACTCAGCAGGACAATATAGTGTAAACTTACCAGTTATATATATGACACTCAGCAGGACAATATAGTGTAAACTTACCAGTTATATATATGACACTCAGCAGGACAATATAGTGTAAACTTACCAGTTATATATATGACACTCAGCAGGACAATATAGTGTAAACTTACCAGTTATATATATGACACTCAGCAGGACAATATAGTGTAAACTTACCAGTTATATATATGACACTCAGCAGGACAATATAGTGTAAACTTACCAGTTATATATATGACACTCAGCAGGACAATATAGTGTAAACTTACCAGTTATATATATGACACTCAGCAGGACAATATAGTGTAAACTTACCAGTTATATATATGACACTCAGCAGGACAATATAGTGTAAACTTACCAGTTATATATATGACACTCAGCAGGACAATATAGTGTAAACTTACCAGTTATATATATGACACTCAGCAGGACAATATAGTGTAAACTTACCAGTTATATATATGACACTCAGCAGGACAATATAGTGTAAACTTACCAGTTATATATATGACACTCAGCAGGACAATATAGTGTAAACTTACCAGTTATATATATGACACTCAGCAGGACAATATAGTGTAAACTTACCAGTTATATATATGACACTCAGCAGGACAATATAGTGTAAACTTACCAGTTATATATATGACACTCAGCAGGACAATATAGTGTGAAACTTACCAGTTATATATATGACACTCAGCAGGACAATATAGTGTAAACTTACCAGTTATATATATGACACTCAGCAGGACAATATAGTGTGAACTTACCAGTTATATATATGACACTCAGCAGGACAATATAGTGTAAACTTACCAGTTATATATATGACACTCAGCAGGACAATATAGTGTAAACTTACCAGTTATATATATGACACTCAGCAGCACAATATAGTGTAAACTTACCAGTTATATATATGACACTCAGCAGGACAATATAGTGTAAACTTACCAGTTATATATATGACACTCAGCAGGACAATATAGTGTAAACTTACCAGTTATATATATGACACTCAGTAGGACAATATAGTGTAAACTTACCAGTTATATATATGACACTCAGCAGGACAATATAGTGTAACTTACCAGTTATATATATGACACTCAGCAGGACAATATAGTGTAAACTTACCAGTTATATATATGACACTCAGCAGGACAATATAGTGTAAACTTACCAGTTATATATATGACACTCAGCAGGACAATATAGTGTAAACTTACCAGTTATATATATGACACTCAGCAGGACAATATAGTGTAAACTTACCAGTTATATATATGACACTCAGCAGGACAATATAGTGTAAACTTACCAGTTATATATATGACACTCAGCAGGACAATATAGTGTAAACTTACCAGTTATATATATGACACTCAGCAGGACAATATAGTGTAAACTTACCAGTTATATATATGACACTCAGCAGGACAATATAGTGTAAACTTACCAGTTATATATATGACACTCAGCAGGACAATATAGTGTAAACTTACCAGTTATATATATGACACTCAGCAGGACAATATAGTGTAAACTTACCAGTTATATATATGACACTCAGCAGGACAATATAGTGTAAACTTACCAGTTATATATATGACACTCAGCAGGACAATATAGTGTGAACTTACCAGTTATATATATGACACTCAGCAGGACAATATAGTGTAAACTTACCAGTTATATATATGACACTCAGCAGGACAATATAGTGTGAACTTACCAGTTATATATATGACACTCAGCAGGACAATATAGTGTGAACTTACCTAGTTATATATATGACACTCAGCAGGACAATATAGTGTGAACTTACCAGTTATATATATGACACTCAGCAGGACAATATAGTGTAAACTTACCAGTTATATATATGACACTCAGCAGGACAATATAGTGTAAACTTACCAGTTATATATATGACACTCAGCAGGACAATATAGTGTAAACTTACCAGTTATATATATGACACTCAGCAGGACAATATAGTGTGAACTTACCAGTTATATATATGACACTCAGCAGGACAATATAGTGTGAACTTACCAGTTATATATATGACACTCAGCAGGACAATATAGTGTGAACTTACCAGTTATATATATGACACTCAGCAGGACAATATAGTGTGAACTTACCAGTTATATATATGACACTCAGCAGGACAATATAGTGTGAACTTACCAGTTATATATATGACACTCAGCAGGACAATATAGTGTGAACTTACCAGTTATATATATGACACTCAGCAGGACAATATAGTGTGAACTTACCAGTTATATATATGACACTCAGCAGGACAATATAGTGTGAACTTACCAGTTATATATATGACACTCAGCAGGACAATATAGTGTGAACTTACCAGTTATATATATGACACTCAGCAGGACAATATAGTGTGAACTTACCAGTTATATATATGACACTCAGCAGGACAATATAGTGTAAACTTACCAGTTATATATATGACACTCAGCAGGACAATATAGTGTAAACTTACCAGTTATATATATGACACTCAGCAGGACAATATAGTGTAAACTTACCAGTTATATATATGACACTCAGCAGGACAATATAGTGTGAACTTACCAGTTATATATATGACACTCAGCAGGACAATATAGTGTAAACTTACCAGTTATATATATGACACTCAGCAGGACAATATAGTGTAAACTTACCAGTTATATATATGACACTCAGCAGGACAATATAGTGTAAACTTACCAGTTATATATATGACACTCAGCAGGACAATATAGTGTAAACTTACCAGTTATATATATGACACTCAGCAGGACAATATAGTGTAAACTTACCAGTTATATATATGACACTCAGCAGGACAATATAGTGTAAACTTACCAGTTATATATATGACACTCAGCAGGACAATATAGTGTGAAACTTACCAGTTATATATATGACACTCAGCAGGACAATATAGTGTAAACTTACCAGTTATATATATGACACTCAGCAGGACAATATAGTGTAACTTACCAGTTATATATATGACACTCAGCAGGACAATATAGTGTAAACTTACCAGTTATATATATGACACTCAGCAGGACAATATAGTGTAAACTTACCAGTTATATATATGACACTCAGCAGGACAATATAGTGTAAACTTACCAGTTATATATATGACACTCAGCAGGACAATATAGTGTAAACTTACCAGTTATATATATGACACTCAGCAGGACAATATAGTGTAAACTTACCAGTTATATATATGACACTCAGCAGGACAATATAGTGTAAACTTACCAGTTATATATATGACACTCAGCAGGACAATATAGTGTAAACTTACCAGTTATATATATGACACTCAGCAGGACAATATAGTGTAAACTTACCAGTTATATATATGACACTCAGCAGGACAATATAGTGTAAACTTACCAGTTATATATATGACACTCAGCAGGACAATATAGTGTAAACTTACCAGTTATATATATGACACTCAGCAGGACAATATAGTGTAAACTTACCAGTTATATATATGACACTCAGCAGGACAATATAGTGTAAACTTACCAGTTATATATATGACACTCAGCAGGACAATATAGTGTAAACTTACCAGTTATATATATGACACTCAGCAGGACAATATAGTGTAAACTTACCAGTTATATATATGACACTCAGCAGGACAATATAGTGTAAACTTACCAGTTATATATATGACACTCAGCAGGACAATATAGTGTAAACTTACCAGTTATATATATGACACTCAGCAGGACAATATAGTGTAAACTTACCAGTTATATATATGACACTCAGCAGGACAATATAGTGTAAACTTACCAGTTATATATATGACACTCAGCAGGACAATATAGTGTAAACTTACCAGTTATATATATGACACTCAGCAGGACAATATAGTGTAAACTTACCAGTTATATATATGACACTCAGCAGGACAATATAGTGTAAACTTACCAGTTATATATATGACACTCAGCAGGACAATATAGTGTAAACTTACCAGTTATATATATGACACTCAGCAGGACAATATAGTGTAAACTTACCAGTTATATATATGACACTCAGCAGGACAATATAGTGTAAACTTACCAGTTATATATATGACACTCAGCAGGACAATATAGTGTAAACTTACCAGTTATATATATGACACTCAGCAGGACAATATAGTGTAAACTTACCAGTTATATATATGACACTCAGCAGGACAATATAGTGTAAACTTACCAGTTATATATATGACACTCAGCAGGACAATATAGTGTAAACTTACCAGTTATATATATGACACTCAGCAGGACAATATAGTGTGAACTTACCAGTTATATATATGACACTCAGCAGGACAATATAGTGTAAACTTACCAGTTATATATATGACACTCAGCAGGACAATATAGTGTGAACTTACCAGTTATATATATGACACTCAGCAGGACAATATAGTGTGAACTTACCTAGTTATATATATGACACTCAGCAGGACAATATAGTGTGAACTTACCAGTTATATATATGACACTCAGCAGGACAATATAGTGTAAACTTACCAGTTATATATATGACACTCAGCAGGACAATATAGTGTAAACTTACCAGTTATATATATGACACTCAGCAGGACAATATAGTGTAAACTTACCAGTTATATATATGACACTCAGCAGGACAATATAGTGTGAACTTACCAGTTATATATATGACACTCAGCAGGACAATATAGTGTGAACTTACCAGTTATATATATGACACTCAGCAGGACAATATAGTGTGAACTTACCAGTTATATATATGACACTCAGCAGGACAATATAGTGTGAACTTACCAGTTATATATATGACACTCAGCAGGACAATATAGTGTGAAACTTACCAGTTATATATATGACACTCAGCAGGACAATATAGTGTGAACTTACCAGTTATATATATGACACTCAGCAGGACAATATAGTGTGAACTTACCAGTTATATATATGACACTCAGCAGGACAATATAGTGTGAACTTACCAGTTATATATATGACACTCAGCAGGACAATATAGTGTGAACTTACCAGTTATATATATGACACTCAGCAGGACAATATAGTGTGAACTTACCAGTTATATATATGACACTCAGCAGGACAATATAGTGTAAACTACCAGTTATATATATGACACTCAGCAGGACAATATAGTGTAAACTTACCAGTTATATATATGACACTCAGCAGGACAATATAGTGTAACTTACCAGTTATATATATGACACTCAGCAGGACAATATAGTGTGAACTTACCAGTTATATATATGACACTCAGCAGGACAATATAGTGTAAACTTACCAGTTATATATATGACACTCAGCAGGACAATATAGTGTAAACTTCCCAGTTATATATATGACACTCAGCAGGACAATATAGTGTAAACTTCCCAGTTATATATATGACACTCAGCAGGACAATATAGTGTAAACTTACCAGTTATATATATGACACTCAGCAGGACAATATAGTGTAAACTTACCAGTTATATATATGACACTCAGCAGGACAATATAGTGTAAACTTACCAGTTATATATATGACACTCAGCAGGACAATATAGTGTGAACTTACCAGTTATATATATGACACTCAGCAGGACAATATAGTGTAAACTTACCAGTTATATATATGACACTCAGCAGGACAATATAGTGTAAACTTACCAGTTATATATATGACACTCAGCAGGACAATATAGTGTGAACTTACCAGTTATATATATGACACTCAGCAGGACAATATAGTGTAACTTACCAGTTATATATATGACACTCAGCAGGACAATATAGTGTGAAACTTACCAGTTATATATATGACACTCAGCAGGACAATATAGTGTAAACTTACCAGTTATATATATGACACTCAGCAGGACAATATAGTGTAAACTTACCAGTTATATATATGACACTCAGCAGGACAATATAGTGTGAACTTACCAGTTATATATATGACACTCAGCAGGACAATATAGTGTAAACTTACCAGTTATATATATGACACTCAGCAGGACAATATAGTGTAAACTTACCAGTTATATATATGACACTCAGCAGGACAATATAGTGTGAACTTACCAGTTATATATATGACACTCAGCAGGACAATATAGTGTAAACTTACCAGTTATATATATGACACTCAGCAGGACAATATAGTGTGAACTTACCAGTTATATATATGACACTCAGCAGGACAATATAGTGTAAACTTCCCAGTTATATATATGACACTCAGCAGGACAATATAGTGTAAACTTACCAGTTATATATATGACACTCAGCAGGACAATATAGTGTGAACTTACCAGTTATATATATGACACTCAGCAGGACAATATAGTGTGAACTTACCAGTTATATATATGACACTCAGCAGGACAATATAGTGTAAACTTACCAGTTATATATATGACACTCAGCAGGACAATATAGTGTGAACTTACCAGTTATATATATGACACTCAGCAGGACAATATAGTGTGAACTTACCAGTTATATATATGACACTCAGCAGGACAATATAGTGTGAACTTACCAGTTATATATATGACACTCAGCAGGACAATATAGTGTAAACTTACCAGTTATATATATGACACTCAGCAGGACAATATAGTGTAAACTTACCAGTTATATATATGGACACTCAGCAGGACAATATAGTGTAAACTTACCAGTTATATATATGACACTCAGCAGGACAATATAGTGTAAACTTACCAGTTATATATATGACACTCAGCAGGACAATATAGTGTAAACTTACCAGTTATATATATGACACTCAGCAGGACAATATAGTGTAAACTTACCAGTTATATATATGACACTCAGCAGGACAATATAGTGTAACTTACCAGTTATATATATGACACTCAGCAGGACAATATAGTGTAAACTTACCAGTTATATATATGACACTCAGCAGGACAATATAGTGTAAACTTACCAGTTATATATATGACACTCAGCAGGACAATATAGTGTGAACTTACCAGTTATATATATGACACTCAGCAGGACAATATAGTGTGAACTTACCAGTTATATATATGACACTCAGCAGGACAATATAGTGTAAACTTACCAGTTATATATATGACACTCAGCAGGACAATATAGTGTAAACTTACCAGTTATATATATGACACTCAGCAGGACAATATAGTGTAAACTTACCAGTTATATATATGACACTCAGCAGGACAATATAGTGTAAACTTACCAGTTATATATATGACACTCAGCAGGACAATATAGTGTAAACTTACCAGTTATATATATGACACTCAGCAGGACAATATAGTGTAAACTTACCAGTTATATATATGACACTCAGCAGGACAATATAGTGTAAACTTACCAGTTATATATATGACACTCAGCAGGACAATATAGTGTAAACTTACCAGTTATATATATGACACTCAGCAGGACAATATAGTGTAAACTTACCAGTTATATATATGACACTCAGCAGGACAATATAGTGTAAACTTACCAGTTATATATATGACACTCAGCAGGACAATATAGTGTAAACTTACCAGTTATATATATGACACTCAGCAGGACAATATAGTGTAAACTTACCAGTTATATATATGACACTCAGCAGGACAATATAGTGTAAACTTACCAGTTATATATATGACACTCAGCAGGACAATATAGTGTAAACTTACCAGTTATATATATGACACTCAGCAGGACAATATAGTGTAAACTTACCAGTTATATATATGACACTCAGCAGGACAATATAGTGTAAACTTACCAGTTATATATATGACACTCAGCAGGACAATATAGTGTAAACTTACCAGTTATATATATGACACTCAGCAGGACAATATAGTGTAAACTTACCAGTTATATATATGACACTCAGCAGGACAATATAGTGTAAACTTACCAGTTATATATATGACACTCAGCAGGACAATATAGTGTAAACTTACCAGTTATATATATGACACTCAGCAGGACAATATAGTGTAAACTTACCAGTTATATATATGACACTCAGCAGGACAATATAGTGTAAACTTCCCAGTTATATATATGACACTCAGCAGGACAATATAGTGTAAACTTACCAGTTATATATATGACACTCAGCAGGACAATATAGTGTAAACTTACCAGTTATATATATGACACTCAGCAGGACAATATAGTGTAAACTTACCAGTTATATATATGACACTCAGCAGGACAATATAGTGTAAACTTACCAGTTATATATATGACACTCAGCAGGACAATATAGTGTAAACTTACCAGTTATATATATGACACTCAGCAGGACAATATAGTGTAAACTTACCAGTTATATATATGACACTCAGCAGGACAATATAGTGTAAACTTACCAGTTATATATATGACACTCAGCAGGACTATATAGTGTAAACTTACCAGTTATATATATGACACTCAGCAGGACAATATAGTGTAAACTTACCAGTTATATATATGACACTCAGCAGGACAATATAGTGTAAACTTACCAGTTATATATATGACACTCAGCAGGACAATATAGTGTAAACTTACCAGTTATATATATGACACTCAGCAGGACAATATAGTGTAAACTTACCAGTTATATATATGACACTCAGCAGGACAATATAGTGTAAACTTACCAGTTATATATATGACACTCAGCAGGACAATATAGTGTAAACTTACCAGTTATATATATGACACTCAGCAGGACAATATAGTGTAAACTTACCAGTTATATATATGACACTCAGCAGGACAATATAGTGTAAACTTACCAGTTATATATATGACACTCAGCAGGACAATATAGTGTAAACTTACCAGTTATATATATGACACTCAGCAGGACAATATAGTGTAAACTTACCAGTTATATATATGACACTCAGCAGGACAATATAGTGTAAACTTACCAGTTATATATATGACACTCAGCAGGACAATATAGTGTAAACTTACCAGTTATATATATGACACTCAGCAGGACAATATAGTGTAAACTTACCAGTTATATATATGACACTCAGCAGGACAATATAGTGTAAACTTACCAGTTATATATATGACACTCAGCAGGACAATATAGTGTAAACTTACCAGTTATATATATGACACTCAGCAGGACAATATAGTGTAAACTTACCAGTTATATATATGACACTCAGCAGGACAATATAGTGTAAACTTACCAGTTATATATATGACACTCAGCAGGACAAAAGTTTATCATTTGCGAGTCAAAAATAAAAGGAAACTTGATTTTGTTTTTTGTTTTTGTTAGATTGTTTAGTGACTTGTTTCTGCTTAATTTATACATGTGACTGAGGTAATTTATACATGTGACTGAGGTAATTTATACATGTGACTGAGGTAATTTATACATGTGACTGAGGTAATTTATACATGTGACTGAGGTAATTTATACATGTGACTGAGGTAATTTATACATGTGACTGAGGTAATTTATACATGTGACTGAGGTAATTTATACATGTGACTGAGGTAATTTATACATGTGACTGAGGTAATTTATACATGTGACTGAGGGTAATTTATACATGTGACTGAGGTAATTTATACATGTGACTGAGGTAATTTATACATGTGACTGAGGTAATTTATACATGTGACTGAGGTAATTTATACATGTGACTGAGGTAATTATACATGTGACTGAGGTAATTTATACATGTGACTGAGGTAATTTATACATGTGACTGAGGTAATTTATACATGTGACTGATGTAATTTATACATGCTGACTGAGGTAATTTATACATGTGGACTGAGGTAATTTTATACATGTGACTGAGGTAATTATACATGTGACTGAGGTAATTTATACATGTGACTGAGGTAATTCTATTCATGTGACTGAGGTAAGTTATACATGTGACTGAGGTAATTTATACATGTGACTGAGGTAATTTATACATGTGACTGAGGTAAGTTATACATGTGACTGAGGTAAGTTATACATGTGACTGAGGTAATTTATACATGTGACTGAGGTAATTTATACATGTGACTGAGGTAATTTATACATGTGACTGAGGTAATTTATACATGTGACTGAGGTAATTTATACATGTGACTGAGGTAATTTATACATGTGACTGAGGTAATTTATACATGTGACTGAGGTAATTTATACATGTGACTGAGGTAATTTATACATGTGACTGAGGTAATTTATACATGTGACTGAGGTAATTTATACATGTGACTGAGGTAATTTATACATGTGACTGAGGTAATTTATACATGTGACTGAGGTAATTTATACATGTGACTGAGGTAATTTATACATGTGACTGAGGTAATTTATACATGTGACTGAGGTAATTTATACATGTGACTGAGGTAATTTATACATGTGACTGAGGTAATTTATACATGTGACTGAGGTAATTTATACATGTGACTGAGGTAATTCTATACATGTGACTGAGGTAATTTATACATGTTACTGAGGTAATTTATACATGTGACTGAGGTAATTTATACATGTGACTGAGGTAATTTATACATGTGACTGAGGTAATTTATACATGTGACTGAGGTAATTTATACATGTGACTGAGGTAATTTATACATGTGACTGAGGTAATTTATACATGTGACTGAGGTAATTTATACATGTGACTGAGGTAATTTATACATGTGACTGAGGTAATTTATACATGTGACTGAGATAATTTATACATGTGACTGAGGTAAAACTGACTTAAATTGAGATTGAAAATGCCTTTTAATCTGACGTTGTTGTCAGATTAGGGAAATTACGTTTAAAAACTAGCTTAAAGTATTGTCTAAATTTCGAACTACGAATTATTTAATAAATATGAGGGTTTTAAGATTTTTTTTCCATGATATTTACTATTTTTTGTAATCAATAAGGATTTTATTCCAATATAACTTATAAAGAACTTCACTATAATATATAAATACATATTATGATCAGAGTTTATGATGGTTTAATATTCAGTAGAATCATCCTTGACTGTAGAAGTTATCCTTCTTTGTTATCTTTACAGGACTAAAGCTATTTAACCCAGAGTGTTGGTAACTCTAGGGCCTCTGGTCCTGTAGAGTGTTGGTAACTATAGGGCCTCTGGTCCTGTAGAGTGTTGGTAACTATAGGGCCACTGGTCCTGTAGAGTGATGGTAACTATAGGGCCACTGGTTCCTGTAGAGTGTTGGTAACTATAGGGCCTTGGTCCTGTAGAGTGTTGGTAACTATAGGGCCTCTGGTCCTGTAGAGTGTTGGTAAACTATAGGGCCTCTGGTCCTGTAGAGTGTTGGTAACTATAGGGCCTCTGGTCCTGTAGAGTGTTGGTAACTATAGGGCCTCTGGTCCTGTAGAGTGTTGGTAACTATAGGGCCTCTGGTCCTGTAGAGTGTTGGTAACTATAGGGCCTCTGGTCCTGTAGAGTGTTGGTAACTATAGGGCCTCTGTCCTGTAGAGTGTTGGTAACTATAGGGCCTCTGGTCCTGTAGAGTGTTGGTAACTATAGGGCCTCTGGTCCTGTAGAGTGTTGGTAACTATAGGGCCTCTGGTCCTGTAGAGTGTTGGTAACTATAGGGCCTCTGGTCCTGTAGAGTGTTGGTAACTATAGGGCCACTGGTCCTGTAGAGTGTTGGTAACTATAGGGCCTCTGGTCCTGTAGAGTGTTGGTAACTATAGGGCCACTGGTCCTGTAGAGTGTGGTAAACTATAGGGCCTCTGGTCCTGTAGAGTGTTGGTAACTATAGGGCCACTGGTCCTGTAGAGTGTTGGTAACTATAGGGCCTCTGGTCCTGTAGAGTGTTGGTAACTGTAGGGCCTCTGGTCCTGTAGAGTGTTGGTAACTATAGGGCCACTGGTCCTGTAGAGTGTTGGTAACTATAGGGCCTCTGGGTCCTGTAGAGTGTTGGTAACTATAGGGCCTCTGGTCCTGTAGAGTGTTGGTAACTATAGGGCCACTGGTCCTGTAGAGTGTTGGTAACTATAGGGCCACTGGTCCTGTAGAGTGATGGTAACTATAGGGCCTCTGGTCCTGTAGAGTGTTGGTAACTATAGGGCCTCTGGTCCTGTAGAGTGTTGGTAACTATAGGGCCTCTGGTCCTGTAGAGTGTTGGTAACTATAGGGCCACTGGTCCTGTAGAGTGTTGGTAACTATAGGGCCTCTGGTCCTGTAGAGTGTTGGTAACTATAGGGCCTCTGTGTAGAGTGTTGGTAACTATAGGCCACTGGTCCTGTAGAGTGTTGGTAACTATAGGACCTCTGGTCCTGTAGAGTGTTGGTAACTATAGGGGCCTGGTCCTGTAGTGTTGGTAACTATAGGGCCTCTGGTCCTGTAGAGTGTTGGTAACTATAGGGCCTGGTCCTGTAGAGTGTTGGTAACTATAGGGCCACTGGTCCTGTAGAGTGTTGGTAACTATAGGGCCTCTGGTCCTGTAGAGTGTTGGTAACTATAGGGCCTCTGGTCCTGTAGAGTGTTGGTAACTATAGGGCCACTGGTCCTGTAGAGTGTTGGTAACTATAGGGCCACTGGTCCTGTAGAGTGTTGGTAACTATAGGGCCACTGGTCCTGTAGAGTGTTGGTAACTATAGGGCCTCTGGTCCTGTAGAGTGTTGGTAACTATAGGGCCACTGGTCCTGTAGAGTGTTGGTAACTATAGGGCCTCTGGTCCTGTAGAGTGTTGGTAACTATAGGGCCTCTGGTCCTGTAGAGTGTTGGTAACTATAGGGCCTCTGGTCCTGTAGAGTGTTGGTAACTATAGGGCCTCTGGTCCTGTAGAGTGTTGGTAACTATAGGGCCACTGGTCCTGTAGAGTGTTGGTAACTATAGGGCCTCTGGTCCTGTAGAGTGTTGGTAACTATAGGGCTCTGGTCCTGTAGAGTGTTGGTAACTATAGGGCCTCTGGTCCTGTAGAGTGTTGGTAACTATAGGGCCTCTGGTCCTGTAGAGTGTTGGTAACTATAGGGCCACTGGTCCTGTAGAGTGTTGGTAACTATAGGGCCTCTGGTCCTGTAGAGTGTTGGTAACTATAGGGCCTCTGGTCCTGTAGAGTGTTGGTAACTATAGGGCCTCTGGTCCTGTAGAGTGTTGGTAACTATAGGGCCTCTGGTCCTGTAGAGTGTTGGTAACTATAGGGCCACTGGTCCTGTAGAGTGTTGGTAACTATAGGGCCACTGGTCCTGTAGAGTGTTGGTAACTATAGGGCCTCTGGTCCTGTAGAGTGTTGGTAACTATAGGGCCTCTGGTCCTGTAGAGTGTTGGTAACTATAGGGCCACTGGTCCTGTAGAGTGTTGGTAACTATAGGGCCACTGGTCCTGTAGAGTGTTGGTAACTATAGGGCCTCTGGTCCTGTAGAGTGTTGGTAACTATAGGGCCACTGGTCCTGTAGAGTGTTGGTAACTATAGGGCCTGGTCCTGTAGAGTGTTGGTAACTATAGGGCCACTGGTCCTGTAGAGTGTTGGTAACTATAGGGCCACTGGTCCTGTAGAGTGTTGGTAACTATAGGGCCACTGGTCCTGTAGAGTGTTGGTAACTATAGGGCCACTGGTCCTGTAGAGTGTTGGTAACTATAGGGCCACTGGTCCTGTAGAGTGTTGGTAACTATAGGGCACTGGTCCTGTAGAGTGTTGGTAACTATAGGGCCACTGGTCCTGTAGAGTGTTGGTAACTATAGGGCCACTGGTCCTGTAGAGTGTGGTAACTATAGGGCCACTGGTCCTGTAGAGTGTTGGTAACTATAGGGCCTCTGGTCCTGTAGAGTGTGGTAACTAAGGGCCACTGGTCCTGTAGAGTGTTGGTAACTATAGGGCCTCTGGTCCTGTAGAGTGTTGGTAACTATAGGGCCTCTGGTCCTGTAGAGTGTTGGTAACTATAGGGCCACTGGTCCTGTAGAGTGTTTGGTAACTATAGGGCCTCGGTTCTGTAGAGTGTGGTAACTATAGGGCCTCTGAGTCCTGTGAGTGTTGGTAACTATAGGGCCACTGGTCCTGTAGAGTGTTGTTAACTATAGGGCCTCTGGTCCTGTAGAGTGTTGGGTAACTATAGGGTCCTCTGGTCCTGTAGAGTGTTGGTAACTATAGGGGCCTCTGGTCCTGTAGAGTGGCTGGTAACTATAGGGCCACTGGTCCTGTAGAGTGTTGGTAACTATAGGGCCACTGGTCCTGTAGAGTGTTCGGTAACTATAGGGCCCTCTGGTCCTGTAGAGTGTTGGTAACTATAGGGCCTCTGGTCCTGTAGAGTGTTGGTAAATATAGGGCCACTGGTCCTGTAGAGTGTTCGTAACTATAGGGCCACTGGTCCTGTAGAGTGTTGGTAACTATAGGGCCACTGGTCCTGTAGAGTGTTGGTAACTATAGGGCCACTGGTCCTGTAGAGTGTTGGTAACTATAGGGCCACTGGTCCTGTAGAGTGTTGGTAAACTATAGGGCCACTGGTCCTGTAGAGTGTTGGTAACTATAGGGCCTCTGGTCCTGTAGAGTGTTGGTAAACTATAGGGCCTCTGGTCCTGTAGAGTGTTGGTAACTATAGGGCCTCTGGTCCTGTAGAGTGTTGGTAACTATAGGGCCACTTGGTCCTGTAGAGTGTTGGTAACTATAGGGCCTCTGGTCCTGTAGAGTGTTGGTAACTATAGGGCCATCTGGTCCTGTAGAGTGTTGGTAACTATAGGGCCACTGGTCCTGTAGAGTGTTGGTAACTATAGGGCCTCTGGTCCTGTAGAGTGTTGGTAAACTATAGGGCCTCTGGTCCTGTAGAGTGTTGGTAACTATAGGGCCATCTGGTCTGTAGAGTGTTGGTAACTATAGGGCCACTGGTCCTGTAGATGTTGGTAACTATAGGGCCTCTGGTCCTGTAGAGTGTTGGTAACTATAGGGCCACTGGTCCTGTAGAGTGTTGGTAACTATAGGGCCTCTGGTCCTGTAGAGTGTTGGTAACTATAGGGCCACTGGTCCTGTAGAGTGTTGGTAACTATAGGGCCTCTTGGTCCTGTAGAGTGTTGGTAACTATAGGGGCCTACTGGTCCTGTAGAGTGTTGGTACTATAGGGCCACTGGTCCTGTAGAGTGTTGGTAAACTATAGGGCCTCTGGTCCTGTAGAGTGTTGGTAACTATAGGGCCTCTGGTCCTGTAGAGTGTTGGTAACTATAGGGCCACTGGTCCTGTAGAGTGTTGGTAACTATAGGGCCACTGGTCCTGTAGAGTGTTGTAACTATAGGGGCCACTGGTCCTGTAGAGTGTTGGTAACTATAGGGCCACTGGTCCTGTAGAGTGTTGGTAAACTATAGGGCCACTGGTCCTGTAGAGTGTTGGTAACCTATAGGGCCACTGGTCCTGTAGAGTGTTGGTAACTATAGGGCCTACTGGTCCTGTAGAGTGTTGGTAACTATAGGGCCACTGGTCCTGTAGAGTGTTGGTAACTATAGGGCCTCTGGTCCTGTAGAGTGTTGGTAACTATAGGGCCTCTGGTCCTGTAGAGTGTTGGTAACTATAGGGCCACTGGTCCTGTAGAGTGTGGTAACTATAGGGCCACTGGTCCTGTAGAGTGTTGGTAACTATAGGGCCTCTGGTCCTGTAGAGTGTTGGTAACTATAGGGCCTCTGGTCCTGTAGAGTGTTGGTAACTATAGGGCCTCTGGTCCTGTAGAGTGTTGGTAACTATAGGGCCTCTGGTCCTGTAGAGTGTTGGTAACTATAGGGCCTCTGGTCCTGTAGAGTGTTGGTAACTATAGGGCCACTGGTCCTGTAGAGTGTTGGTAACTATAGGGCCTCTGGTCCTGTAGAGTGTTGGTAACTATAGGGCTCTGGTCCTGTAGAGTGTTGGTAACTATAGGGCCTCTGGTCCTGTAGAGTGTTGGTAACTATAGGGCCACTGGTCCTGTAGAGTGTTGGTAACTATAGGGCCTGGTCCTGTAGAGTGTTGGTAACTATAGGGCCACTGGTCCTGTAGAGTGTTGGTAACTATAGGGCCTGGTCCTGTAGAGTGTTGGTAACTATAGGGCCACTGGTCCTGTAGAGTGTTGGTAACTATAGGGCCACTGGTCCTGTAGAGTGTTGGTAACTATAGGGCCTCTGGTCCTGTAGAGTGTTGGTAACTATAGGGCCCTCTGGTCCTGTAGAGTGTTGGTAACTATAGGGCCTACTGGTCCTGTAGAGTGTTGGTAACTATAGGGCCTCTGGTCCTGTAGAGTGTGGTAACTATAGGGCCACTGGTCCTGTAGAGTGTTGGTAACTATAGGGCCACTGGTCCTGTAGAGTGTTGGTAACTATAGGAGCCACTGGTCCTGTAGAGTGTTGGTAACTATAGGGCCACTGGTCCTGTAGAGTGTTGGTAACTATAGGGCCTCTGGTCCTGTAGAGTGTTGGTAACTATAGGGCCTCTGGTCCTGTAGAGTGATGGTAGTGGAGATAATCAATAGCCTGTTAGAGGTACTTACAGTTGCTTCAGATGTAACAGGTGTGTAGTGACAGGTGTGTAGCGACAGGTGTGTAGCGACAGGTGTGTAGTGACAGGTGTGTAGTGACAGGTGTGTAGCGACAGGTGTGTAGTGACAGGTGTGCAGCGACAGGTGTGTAGCGACAGGTGTGCAGCAACAGGTGTGCAGCGACAGGTGTGTAGTGACAGGTGTGCAGCAACAGGTGTGTAGCGACAGGTGTGCAGCGACAGGTGTGTGGGGCACGACTGTCCACCACCCACACAAGCCGCCGTCGTCGACCACCAGAAACAACACGACAAGGTGGACACGACGGAGCTAAAGCTTCAAAAGTATAAATATAATAAGAACAATTACAGAAAAAATATATATACACAATAAATAGAAAACGGGAAACAGGCTCTAATAAAAAAATAAAAATGAGGGATAATAAAATGAGAAACTGTGAAAGGAAGAAATATTTAGAATTTCAGGAAGGGCGGAAGAGGCGTGGAGGTAGAGAGAGACACACACAAGGAAAGATCTTACGATTCTAAAAACCGTCTGTTTTCCCTGGAAGATAATCCAGGAGTCTTGTGAGGGATTCTCCGTGTGCAACCTGGCCGGGCCGCGCTCCACTGCCTTGCATCTTGCAGTGGTTGGGTCTACACTGCAAGACACAGCTGGATACACTCACTGTTTACCTATACCTCTAGTGACAGCTGCAATGATGAGCTTGAGCAGGAATGAGGAACTTGAGCAGGAATGAGGAACTTGAGCAGGAATGAGGAACTTGAGCAGGAATGAGGAGCTTGAGCAGGAATGAAGAGCTTGAGCAGGAATGAGGAGCTTGAGCAGGAATGAGGAGCTTGAGCAGGAATGAAGAGCTTGAGCAGGAATGAGGAACTTGAGCAGGAATGAGGAACTTGAGCAGGAATTAGGAGCTTGAGCAGGAATGAAGAGCTTGAGCAGGAATGAGGAGCTTGAGCAGGAATGAGGAACTTGAGCATGAATGAGGAGCTTGAGCAGGAATGAGGAGCTTGAGCAGGAATGAGGAACTTGAGCATGAATGAGGAGCTTGAGCAGGAATGAGGAGCTTGAGCAGGAATGAGATTGTGAGGAAACTCTAATATCAAGGGTATTACCACTATTGCAGACGATGAGTCACAGTAACGGGGCTGCAGGTATCGTAACCAAACCACTGTTCAGAAACGTAATAAATTATTGTTTCGGTCCGTCCTGGCCCATTATAGAGTCATTTAAGCCAGGATGAGCCGAAACGTCTTCGTTCCATCATGTCCTGATATGTGGTTTGGTCATCATGCAGTTCTTCATTTGTTATTCAATTATTTGTTGATATTTCAACAAACCAAAGTAACATCTGAACAGAAAGTTTTACAATATTTGTGTTCTTTCCAGGGTTCAGCTCTCATATGTACCAAAACTACCTAATTAATTATCTATATACAATATTTTAAACATAAACTACAGTAAAACCGAAGTAAAGTTTTTTTTAGCAGTCTCATAACTTGTTTAAACAAATTACAAAGGCCTTAACTACAAGGGGAATTAATGAGATGATTTGGTTATTAGGCTAACTGGATGTAGATTGTCTTACTCTGTGAGCCTGTTATGAAGTGTCTGTTGTGAAGGATCTGTTGTGTAAGATCTGTTGTGAAGGGTCTGTTGTGAAGTGTCTGTTGTGAAGGATCTGTTGTGTAAGATCTGTTGTGAAAGGTCTGTTGTGAAGGATCTCTTGTGTAAGATCTGTTGTGAAGGGTCTGTTGTGAAGTGTCTGTTGTGAAGGATCTGTTGTGTAAGATCTGTTGTGAAAGGTCTGTTGTGAAGGATCTGTTTTGAAGTGTCTGTTGTGAAGGGTGTCAAGTATCTCAAGCATGCCAAAGTTTCCTTTCGTCAACTCTCTGTGTCACAGATCTAGTTTCATCAGAAAACTCTTCAGCTCATCAACAAAGTCAATGACAGCAACATCAGCCCCTTGCAAAGGACTTCTTGCGAATATATAGATGAGTAAATACTTCACCAATATAGGCAAAAATGAGTAACCATCCTTGGGTCACTCAACTCTGTATGCTGCATCTTGGCACTCCGGCTGAAGAACCCTATCATCTCGCTCGTCTTGTAGTTGAAAAACTCTTCCGTGATCGTTTCTAAGGGATAACTGGAACCTCTGGGTGCTGCAAGAATGTTCGGTGATCAGAATCTAAATCTGAGATCAGAAGTCACATCCGCCTTGTACTGAGAACACTTGCCAGTGCGAAGTTGACCATCTTTACTGTAGTATCAGTCTCTTACTTTAGTGCAGCAGGTAGTGTCTTACAAGCTAAAGCTTGTCTATGTATCATGCAGAGCGAATGATTTTCAATTTTAATATTTAGAATTCTTGTTTTAACTTCCGATTGACCGCCAAGCACGGCAGGAGCTCCATCTGTCGTGTAGCCTCATAAATAATTACACTATAGTCTGTTTCTTTCACCCTGATGCCCCTGTTACGAGCAGTAAATAGGTACCTGGGAGTTAGACAGGTGCTTCCTGGAGGGCGGGGGGAGGGAGTAACAAAAAGGAGGCCTGGTCTAGGACCGGGCCGCGGGGACGCTAAGCCCCGAAATCATCTCATGATAGACATCCCCCCCCCCGGGTATGTTGCTCTATGTACCCTTGGGTATGTTGCTCTATGTACCCTTGGGTATGTTGCTCTATGTACCCTTGGGTATGTTGCTCTATGTAACCGCGGGTATGTTGCTCTATGTATCCTTCTGCCCCTGGGTCTCTCTCCCACCTCTACCGCCTCGCTCTCTCTCTCTCTCTCTCTCTCTCTCTCTCTCTCTCTCTCTCTCTCTCTCTCTCTCTCTGAGAGAAAACTGCTAACTAACCGTACGAAAAATTCATACCTTATTTTAAACAATGAAAACAGCAGGGGGTCGCCATAGAGACCGATTTTCCACTGGGGCCACTAGGGCCGACCCCCAACAGGCATGTAACAGTTACATACCCTCCCTGTATCATCTTTAAAACTTGTGTCAGGCTAGCCCCAAGTATCTGTCCTCCTACTACCCTGGACAGACAGACACACAGAGACAAACAACAGGCAAACACACATTCTATTTTATAGATATAGATAGACATAGTCCAATACAATAAAACGTAAATATTAAGCTTGATCAGACTCTGGGAAGAAGACACAACAGACATGAATTTTCCTTCGAAAATCTTGACATTTTTGCTTCTAAAATCTCGCCAGATGAAGCGACCAGACTGAACAGTGTGAGACTGAGAGGCCGGTGCCTTCCTGGCCTGGCTGAGAGTGGCAGCGTGAGGCATGGGTACGTCTGGCCTGGCTGAGAGTGGCGGCGTGAGGCATGGGTACGTCTGGCCTGGCTGAGAGTGGCGGCGTGAGGCATGGGTACGTCTGGCCTGGCTGAGAGTGGCGGCGTGAGGCATGGGTACGTCTGGCCTGGCTGAGAGTGGCGGCGTGAGGCATGGGTACGTCTGGCCTGGCTGAGAGTGGCGGCGTGAGGCATGAGTACGCCTGGCCTGGCTGAGAGTGGCGGCGTGAGGTATGGGTACCCTGGCCTGGCTGAGAGTGGCGGCGTGAGGTATGGGTACCCCTGGCCTGGCTGAGAGTGGCGGCGTGAGGCATGGGTACGTCTGGCCTGGCTGAGAGTGGCGGCGTGAGGCATGGGTACGTCTGGCCTGGCTGAGAGTGGCGGCGTGAGGCATGAGTACGCCTGGCCTGGCTGAGAGTGGCGGCGTGAGGTATGGGTACCCCTGGCCTGGCTGAGAGTGGCGGCGTGAGGCATGGGTACGTCTGGCCTGGCTGAGAGTGGCGGCGTGAGGCATGGGTACGTCTGGCCTGGCTGAGAGTGGCGGCGTGAGGCATGGGTACGTCTGGCCTGGCTGAGAGTGGCGGCGTGAGGCATGGGTACGTCTGGCCTGGCTGAGAGTGGCGGCGTGAGGCATGGGTACGTCTGGCCTGGCTGAGAGTGGCGGCGTGAGGCATGGGTACGTCTGGCCTGGCTGAGAGTGGCGGCGTGAGGCATGGGTATGCCTGGCCTGGCTGAGAGTGGAGGCGTGAGGCATGGGTATGCCTGGCCTGGCTGAGAGTGGCGGCGTGAGGCATGGGTACGTCTGGCCTGGCTGAGAGTGGCGGCGTGAGGCATGGGTACGTCTGGCCTGGCTGAGAGTGGCGGCGTGAGGCATGGGTATGCCTGGCCTGGCTGAGAGTGGAGGCGTGAGGCATGGGTATGCCTGGCCTGGCTGAGAGTGGCGGCGTGAGGCATGGGTATGCCTGGCCTGGCTGAGAGTGGCGGCGTGAGGCATGGGTACGTCTGGCCTGGCTGAGAGTGGCGGCGTGAGGCATGGGTACGTCTGGCCTGGCTGAGTGTGGCGGCGTGAGGCATGGGTACGTCTGGCCTGGCTGAGAGTGGCGGCGTGAGGCATGGGTACGTCTGGCCTGGCTGAGAGTGGCGGCGTGAGGCATGGGTACGTCTGGCCTGGCTGAGAGTGGCGGCGTGAGGCATGGGTACGTCTGGCCTGGCTGAGAGTGGCGGCGTGAGGCATGGGTATGCCTGGCCTGACTGAGAGTGGAGGAGGCGTGAGGCATGGGTATGCCTGGCCTGGCTGAGAGTGGCGGCGTGAGGCATGGGTATGCCTGGCCTGGCTGAGAGTGGCGGCGTGAGGCATGGATACGTCTGGCCTGGCTGAGAGTGGCGGCGTGAGGCATGGGTACGTCTGGCCTGGCTGAGAGTGGAGGCGTGAGGCATGGGTACGTCTGGCCTGGCTGAGAGTGGCGGCGTGAGGCATGGGTACGTCTGGCCTGGCTGAGAGTGGCGGCGTGAGGCATGGGTACGTCTGGCCTGGCTGAGAGTGGAGGCGTGAGGCATGGGTACGTCTGGCCTGGCTGAGAGTGGCGGCGTGTGGCATGGGTATGCCTGGCCTGGCTGAGAGTGGCGGCGTGAGGCATGAATACGTCTGGCCTGGCTGAGAGTGGCGGCGTGAGGCATGGGTACGTCTGGCCTGGCTGAGAGTGGCGGCGTGAGGCATGGGTACGTCTGGCCTGGCTGAGAGTGGCGGCGTGAGGCATGGGTACGTCTGGCCTGGCTGAGAGTGGAGGCGTGAGGCATGGGTACGCCTGGCCTGGCTGAGAGTGGCGGCGTGAGGCATGGGTACGTCTGGCCTGGCTGAGAGTGGCGGCGTGAGGCATGGGTACGTCCTGCCAAGGTGATCACGAAGCACTTACAAGCGCCACGAAGGACTCTCACACCACCTTAGCCGCTAGCGATGGCCTGAGGAGCGCGCTGGTACCCGCCCGTTGGCCGGTGTGTTTATACCGACTTTTGGTGGGAAATATGTTGCTGTTGGCAGGGGACTAAGAGCAGTGTTGCCTGGTTACAGCTCTTTGGTTGGGAGGCCGGATGTGCTCACCAGCTGCGGCCGGATGTGTTCACCAGGTGGGGCCGGATGCTCGGGTCTTGCTCAGCTGGTAAAGTCTGCGTTATAGCGTCATAGAGGCAACGGTAGAATGCCCCGTACGAGGCAGCTACACTTATTTCCACCCGAATTCATTTTTAAGAAATAAACTTATTTATTTGCATCCATCTTCTCTCTGCCGGTTATTTGTAAGTGTTGTCATATTTTGTTTATACAGTTGAGATTAGTTACATGGTTAGAGTAGTGATATAGTAAGAATGAAGTAGTGATATGGTTTGGAGCAGTGATATCGTTAAAATAGAGCAGTGATATGGTTGCAATAGAGCAGTGATATAATTTGAGAACAAAAGCTTTTATGAAGGTCTCAGTAATGCTCTCAATAAGATGCCTCAACAAGAACATTCCCCGCGGTTACTGAGGCGGCTGCACTCATAACTCTGGTGAAACTAAAGCAGAAAACCTCATTAATGTTCCGGAAACAGATCTTCCGCTCTCAAAATGGCAGAAATGGAGGAGAAATGGTTTTAGAAACACTTACAAAATTGTCACTATCAAACAGTATTGTTCAAAGGACATTCAGCGACATGCCGTGGAATTCATGGATTGATTTGTGCAGGAAATAAAGTCTGCAGAATTTAGCTTATTTTTAATTCAATTTGATGAAGCAGTTGATGTTGCATCGTGTTGCTAGATGCTGGTATTTACAAGATTTTACTCAGGTTCATTTTAAAGAAGGTTCTCTTCTGTTGTTACGAAACAACTACCAAGGCCTCAGATATTTTGGGAAACGTTTCATCTGAATGGAAAACTCTTCACCGTGGTAATATATGTGTGGAGGCTGTACAGGAGGAGCACCAGCTGTCTGGGGACTAAATCTGTATATCAAGTAGAGTGTAAACAAAAGAACACCAAAAGTGAGAAGCATTCACTCTATGATCCAACGTCAGGCACTACTGGCCTCAAAAACATTTCCAGCGCCACTTGGAAAAGTTGTGGATCAAACATTTCAAACTGTGAATTTGTCAAAGGAGGAACTCTCAACTCGTGACGCTTCAAGCAATTACGCATTGACATGGATTCAGGGCCATCATCTCATTCTTTTCAACAAAGATGCTCGCTGGCTGCCCAGTGGAAATGTATCCGAGTGAGTAGTAGAGCTTAGAGATGAGCTCAAATTATTTTATGCGGTTCATGCTGATTGAACTTCAGCCAATAATTTGTTTGTCTGGTTGGATGATGAGTGGATCCCGTGTCTTGCCTATTTAGCAGCTGAATAAACTGAGTCATCAAATTCAAGGATGGAATACAAACCAATTGTTACGGACCCGAGCCCAGCGTCCGAGCACGGAGCAGTGACGACCGCGCCATCTGCTGGTCAGCTCCCGAAACCCCCTCCAAATGGACGACGCCATCTAGTGAGGACAGGATATACTGGCCACAAGGGCTGGTTTCCCGTCCTGATCAGCTCATAACACAGCCGCTGCTGACCTCTGGTGAGGTGACGCTTAGACAGCAACGCCATCTATGGAGTGGATAGGTGGGCGTTTGTGTCTAAGCCTGTAAGTGAGGTGCACTAGAGTGTAACTTGTACTGATGACGTGTCTGATTACAGAATCGACCTGGGACTGCTGTAATGAAAGTTGGATCAGTCTACCCAAGGCAACCGTAGAATCTCCAAGTGTTAGCTGCAAAAGTTGTGAGTCACCCCCCCGGATGAACACTGTTGTGTTAGCCTGCCTGTGACGTGGCAGTTGAGGATTTGTCGTACCCGGGGCTGACTGGAGGAGAAGACTAGCCACTGGGGTGTTATGGTGAGGAGAGTAATCTGTGGAATCACACGAGGCTCCTGCCTAGAGCTCACAACCCTAGTATCGGCCGTGGAGTGGCCTAACCTGCGGAACTGATTGGAACCTGCCAGCTACAGGCTGGATTTGTGGTTGAAGGCCTCCACGACGGTGCCCCCAGTGGAACTGTGATTTGGCTGGCCTGTGGCCAGGGTAGACTCGAGAGAATCGAAGGATTCATCGTGAGGCCACAAGAGGACCAAAAGCTAAGCATCGTTGAGCACCGTGGAACACTCCGCGTCTTCAGAGGAAGACCAGATTGTATATTGTAGTGTTTATACCCCCCTCCCCCCCCGTGTGACCTTTTATATATCTATTTATGGTGATGGTAATTATATATTAAGTTTATTTAATTTGTATCCCTTCCCCTTTAATTTACTTGCGTTACGGATCACATCCTTTGAAAGCCACTACTAACTTGGGGCCGGATACCCTTACTCTACTAACATCAGAGAAAGAACCCAGTTGCGACCCAATAGGGCCGTAACACCAATACAATTTATTGTTCCCCTGAAAGCTTTCACAAGTAAGCTGGAAAATTGGAAGAGAAAGGTTCGGATTAAAAACTTTGCAAAGTTTGAGAAATTGTCATCAGTTCTTGTTGTTGGTGAGGACCAAGTGCTTCAAGTATTTGCTCCCCCCCCCCCCCCAAAAAAAAACTCAGCATTTCGCAGCACTGGAAAATGAATTCAACCGATATTTTTCTGAACTCAGTGTTGAGGAGTTGGATTTAGTGCGAAATCTATTCAAATCGTCAATTGGAAATTTTGGCATGATTGTCTTATCAATTTCTGGAGCTGAAGATTAATTCGGGATTAAGAAATATGTTCCGTGAGAAATCAGTCACAGATTTTTCGTCCTTGGTGGACTTTCCTACCCAAAAGTGAATACAAATTGGGAGTCAAGCGTTTCAATCCTTCTGCAAGTGATAGCCAGACATTGCAGTAGACTGGAGGTACCCTATCCAGTCTGTGTCCTCTGTTATGTATATTTAGGACATTTATGTAAATAAGTCTTTTACTTGAAACACGAGAAAGGTGCTTAGTTTACACTAGAAGAAAGCCCTTCATCTGTGCATTGTCATGAGGGTTTCAGCTTACTACTGTTGATAAGTCTACAGCTTACTAGTGTAGAGAGGTCTTTATAGCTTGTACTGAAGATAGTCTTTATCTCTATCAATACCTCTCAAACTGATTTAAAAATAACTACGACGCTCAGAGCCAGTTTGTTCTTACGGAAGGGTAATGGAGAATAATTGAATTGTTTCATAACACAAAACCTCACCCACAAGCCTTGGGGCTTGATTCACGAAGCAGTTACGCAAGCACTTACGAACCTCTTCATCTTTTCTTAATCTTTGGCGGCTTTGTTTACAATTATTTAATAGTTAATGAGCACCGAAGAACCAGGAGGCTGTTTATAACAATAACAACAGTTGATTGGCAAGTTTTCATGCTTGTAAACTGTTTAATAAATGTAACCAAAGCCGTCAGAGATTGAGGAAAGATGTACACGTTCGTAAGTACTTGCGTAACTGATTCGTGAATCTGGCCCCTGGTCAAGAGTGTACATCCATGACCAGAACTTCACAACCACACCCACAAGCCTGGTCAAGGGTGTACAACCATGTCTGGAACTTCACAACCACACCCACAAGCCTGGTCAAGAGTACACAACCATGGCTGGGACTTCACCACCACACCCACAAGCCTGGTCAAGGGTGTTCAACCATGTCTGGAACTTCACAACCACATCCACAAGCCTGGTCAAGAGTACACAACCATGGCTGGGACTTCACCACCACACCCACAAGCCTGGTCAAGAGTACACAACCATGGCTGGGACTTCACCACCACACCCACAAGCCTGGTCAAGGGTGTACAACCATGTCTGGAACTTCACAACCACACCCACAAGCCTGGTCAAGAGTACACAACCATGGCTGGGACTTCACAACTACACCCACAAGCCTGGTCAAGAGTACACAACCATGGCTGGGACTTCACAACCACACCCACAAGCCTGGTCAAGAGTATACAACCATGGTCGGAACTTCACAACAACAATAAGCTCACAGAAGAATCATCTGCTCCTTCAACACCATAATAACTAACACTAACAATGGCTTGGTCACCGCACTTACCAACTCAGTAGACCAACACTTAATCAATGATATTAACATGAATGGAATCAAAATAATGACTAACAATCTTACGGATCATGATGAATATTTGGTAAATGGATATATAAATATGAGAACAAAAACTGGTATTATATATATGCTTCACACTGAAAATATTGTCGAGTTATTTTTTGTTGGGTCAATATGTTGTAGAGAGCAGATCACTAATGCTGAACAAAGAGACCAAGATTCTGTCTACATGTGATCAGGATGATATACACGATAGTAAACTTGTAATAGTATTGACCGACACGAACCTGTACTGGTGTCAGTACAAGTGTGTGGTATTGACCGCCATCACCACCCAGTACCACAGCCAGAAATAGGACAGATTGTTGCTAATTGCAACCCGCTACACACCCCAAGTCTCTCACCAACAAATTTGCTTAATGGCCGCCGAAAAATTAAACCCGGTGGCACAATACGAAGCCAACAATCATGTCATTAATGCATTACTGACCAACTGCAAGGAAATTGCAGATTATTATTATTATTTTAGAATAATAATTATTATTGGCAGGAATAGCTGGTCTGAGGGCTTAGTGAAGGTGGTTATTGTGTGAAGTTATGGCTCATTAACCTCTGTCGTTATTGTTATGTTATTGTTGGGTTAATTTATGGCATTAGGTTAGTCGTGTGTTTTATGGGGGTCAGTTCCACTCTTGTGTGTAGGCTTGCCCCCACGTGTACACTTGCCCCAACGAAGGATGTAACCTTCAGTCTAAGTACATAGGCATGACGTCGACCAAGCTGACGAGGCGTTTGACTTGCCATCTTCAATCTGGTGCCCCCAGGAATCACTTGAGACAAGCCCATGACATCACCCTAACAAGAGAAATGTTGAAGAAAAAACCTGTATAATAGGCAAAACCCAAGATGCAAGAAGATTACAAATTCATGAAGCCATTCACATAAGAATAGAACAACCTACCATGAACACCCAAATCACGGAACTATTTACTCTACCCACCATGAGAGTAAGGACAAGACCAGAACATAACGATGCCAACACAGAAGACACTGTTCAACATAACAGGCCAATTACACCTGATTAATCTTTGTACGTAGATAGGAGCTGCCTCGTATGGGCCAATAGGCCTTTCGCAGTTCTATTCTTATGTTTCACCCACATTTATCCCTTATGTATCCCCATGTTTTCACCTTTATTGTCTTATCACCTGACCCAGTGCGGGTATAAAATCGACCAGTTCTGAAAATTCTTTTCATTTGAGAATGAACCATGGAGGTTCGAAACATTGTGCAAATTGTATAAATAAGTGTAATACATTCTATAGCAATTCACGTCTTTTCTTTACCTTGAAATTACGAAAATGAGTTTTGGAGAACTCCTCTTTCAGCTAAGCCCTGATGCTAAGAAAATAGTTAGAGGGATAGAAGCCCTAAATCAGAAGATAGTAGATACAGAATATGCGGTCATATTCAACCGCATATTTTTGTGTTAACTAACAGGGAAACACAAATTAATGACATCGAAATAGGGAGTGAGCTAGGGAACAGTGATCACAAAGAAATCAGATTTAGCATAGAATGGAATAGACCTGTAGGAGAAAATTCTGTTAAAGTGCCAGATTTTCGTAAAGCTGATTTTAATAGCCTTAGAAATTTTTTGGGTCAAATTGATTGGAAAGTCTTGGGTATGGGGTGGGGGCCGGTCTTGGAGCGAGACATGAACCCAGCGATAGGTGACGTAAATGGGGATTTCGATGTGGATTCAATATATAACTTATTTAAGAATATTCTAAACAAAGCATAGGAACGTAGTATACTATACAAATTGAATAGATCGAATACCAATGACCCAAAGTGGATAACAAAGAATTTGAAGAACCTTATAGGTAAAAAGAGAGCTTGGTACAAAAGGATTAAAAATGGGGAGGTCACTTTAGAACAGGAATTCGTACAACTGGTTAGAAATGTTAAAAAAAAGATAAGGAAAGCAAAAAGAAACTATGAAGTTCGCATAGCAGGGCAAGCAAAGACAAATCCTAAAGGGTTTTTTCAGTTATATCGTACTAAGACTAGGGAAAGGATAGGTCCATTAAAAACTGAGACAGGTCAAATAACAGACATTGATGAAGAGATGAGTAGTATTTTTAATAAATATTTTGTATCTGTATTTACTAAAGAGGAACTTAACAATATGCCTTCAGCCGAACAAGTCTATGTGGGTGGGGACGAGGACAGGTTGACGAGATTAACAGTTACCAGGGAGGATGTTCTTAAACAAATAGTAAAACTCAAACCAAACAAATCCCCAGGGCCGGATGAAGTGTTTGCCAGGGTGCTTAAAGAATGCAAAGAGGAGCTTTGTGACCCACTGTCAACCATATTTAATAAATCAATAGAGTCAGGCAGAGTGCCAGAGTTTTGGAAAGTTGCTAATGTGATACCAGTTTTTAAGAAAGGAGATAGATCACTTGCGTCTAACTATCGACCAATTAGCCTAACGTCTATTGTGGGAAAGTAACTCGAATCTATAATAGCAAATAAAATTCGTCTCCATCTTGAAAAACATAAATTAATAATTGAGTCGCAACATGGTTTTATAAATGGCCGTTCATGTTTAACAATTTTTTTATCTTTTTATTCTAGCATTGTTGAGGCAGTTGATAGTGGTAAGGATTGCGATGTTGTGTACCTTGACTTTAGCAAAGCTTTTAATACAGTGCCACATGAAAGACTGATTAAAAAGTTAGAGTCTCATGGTATTGGGGGTGCTATATTAAGCTGGATTAGGGCATGGCAATACCAAAGGAAACAGAGAGTTAGTATAAATGGAGTCAAGTCAGAGTGGGAAAATGTTGTAAGTGGGGTGCCTCAGGGCTCTGTCCTGGGACCTCTGTTGTTTATAATATATATAAATGATTTAGATTCAGGTTTGAGTAGCAACATTTGCAAATTTGCCGATGATACGAAAATTAATTCGGAGGAGGACTCACTATCACTTCAAGTTGATCTAGATAGGGTTTTGAAATGGTCGAAGGATTGGCAGATGCAGTTTAATGCTGATAAATGTAAAGTTCTGAGGTTAGGTAATGATGATAGGGTTACAAGATACGAGCTAGATGGTGTTGAGATTGCGAAGTCGAATTGCGAAAGGGATCTGGGAGTTATGATTAGTAAGAATTTAAAACAAAAGGATCAATGCATAAATGTTCATAATTAGGCAAATCGGACACTTGGATTTATTAATCGCAGCGTTAGTAACAAGACACCTGGTGTGGTTCTCAAGCTATATCTTGCTCTAGTTAGGCCCCATTTAGATTATGCAGTTCAGTTTTGGTCGCCATATTATAGAATGGATATAAATTCACTTGAACGTGTCCAGCGTAGGTTGACTAAGTTAATTCCCCAAATTAGAAATCTTTCATATGAAGAAAGATTAACAAAGCTTAAGTTGCATTCACTGGAAAGGCGAAGAGTTAGGGGTGACATGATAAAGGTTTACAAGTGGGTGAATGGACATAACAAAGGGGATATTAATAGGGTATTAAAAGTATCAACACAAGACAGAACACGAAACAATGGGTATAAATTGGATAAGTTTAGATTTAGGAAAGACTTGGGTAAATACTGGTTCAGTAACAGGGTTGTTGATTTGTGGAACCAATTGCCGCGTAACATTGTGGAGGTGGGGTCCCTCGATTGTTTCAAGCATGGGTTGGACATGTATATGAGTGGGATTGGGTGGTTATAAATAGGAGCTGCCTCGTATGGGCCAACAGGCCTTCTGCAGTTGCCTTAGCTCTTATGTTCTTATGTTCAATGAGACATGTTTAAAAGAAAACCTGCTGCCAGTATACACCAATATATATATTATTGTGACAATAATCTCCTTCAAGAGATTGAGCCTGCTCTTCCCTCCACAATTACGTCGTTACAACTATATAAAACTACTATGGAAGAAATGTCCAACAACGACAACAACACCAGCAAGGTTTGCCAGAGAGCAAAACGTATGCAGCCAGGAACACCTGCTCAGACTCAAACCGCCAAACTACCCGTCTTGCTGCCGGCTCCTCTGATTGGTCGCCGGTCGGGCTGCAACTGCACTCCACCCCCCCATACTACTTGATGTCTGGGGCCGCCACGACCTCAGTCCTCAGAATATTCCGTGCTTTCTCACAGTTAACACTTCTCCCTGCTAGACGTAAGCTTTGGCGTACGTGTACTAAGAGAGGTGATAGCTTAAAGCCAATATTCCAGCACCCTCATTTACTTGTCTATTGCACTTCTTGTTATTTTGCTCACTTGTCTTAACGTAACTTTTCATTGTCATTTAATTATTCTTATTATTTTGATTGATTGATTTTATTATACGAAATTGTTTGTCCATTTTATTCATGTTTTGTTTATTTAACGTAATTAAAATTTCATTGTTAAAATTTACTTGTGTTTTGTGTGTCTTCTCCTTACCTTACCACAGACGAAGTTCCAGATTTTCTATTTTTTTTTTATACTATGTGACGAGGCCATACCCCTAGCTTTGAACAGCCGAACACCAACGCGTTACCGTCACATATTATATGGGGGCCTGTCCTAGGAGCTTCACTCAGGTACTGGTGCCAAGTGGTAATTTATGGTAAGCGTATTTAACTTTGTTAACGTAGCTTTTACTATTTTTCATATTCAATTTAATTTTTTATAAGGTGCGGTGTATTGTGCATTACGAGAGTAACATATAGTGAAGGTGAGACAACTTTGGATTACGTGGTGACTGTAGGCCTCAGTCATACTCTTAATTGGTCATCTCTCCCTCCGTGTTATTACTCGTGTTTACCATCTTTGTCCCTTGAATATTTCTCATTTTTGACAGATCATCATATTGGTACCCTGGTACTGTGGTCTGCCCCGGGTCAAGAGTACCCAATCTTCTGCAATCTGACTGTAGGAGGACAAAGAGGGCCATAGTTCCTCTAGCTCGAACTGTAGTTGCTGAATTGGGACCTCAGCAGCAGTTCTCGTCACCAGTTGACACCTCGCACCCCTACACGTCAGTCAGAGATGATGATACATACAACGGTAGGGAATTAGCTTACTTTTTCAGAGCACAAAAGTTCGCTAATTCTGTAAGTATCATATTAAATTCAGTAGGAAAAACTTGCTTTATGTCCTATAGAGACTTGGCAAGGTATGCCTACATCCTTGGACTACCAATTTTACTTTTGAGGCAATTAACTGTTTCATTTGTTTTCGAAACTCTGTTTCATTTGTTAGTAGGATTTTCTTGCCCTTATCCTCTTACATGAGTACCGGGTACAAGATTTCCTGCGCCCTTGATTTAATTTAATCATTTAACATCTTTTACTTAACTTTAATTGTTAAAGATCTCACAGGATAGGTACCAGTTGCCACGTTGTCCTGTTTCTGACATTCACTATTGAATATTCGTTGTACCTTTATTTGCTAATTTCACCATGTTTCGTCTCCAAGCTTTCCGTGCAGATCCAGCAGGTGCAATAGGGACTTTAAGTCATGCCAAGAAGACTGAATTACAAACTCTTGCACATGAGTATCAGCTAACAGTTCCCTACCAAGCCAACAAGAGTGAAATACACAATCTGTTGCTGGATCATTTCTTAGAACAAGGTAAGATAGACTCTGAAACTCATGAAACTTACTATATTGCAGATAAAACTGATTTGGCGACGATGAAACTCAAACTAGAGCTGGCCAAGATTGAACGTGAGCAGCAAAGGGAAGCCCGCGAACAACAAAGGGAAGCCCTCGAACAACAAGAACGAACAGCTGCCATACGAAGGGAAGAACAAGAACGAGAAATCGCTCACCAGGAACGTGAACTCGCCCTCCAGGAACGTGAGGTTGCAATGCTCCAGGAGCGGGAACGCGTACAGCTTGAAACACTCCAGGAGCGGGAACGCGTACAGCTTGAAACCAAACAACGCGAGTTGGAAATGCAACGTGAACATGACAAGCAACAAGCGACTCTGGCTCTAGAGTGTCGCCAACGAGAATACACGTTGGAAACTTCACACCTCGCTCAACGCCAGCAAGCTACTGCCAATCTTCCCGTCAGTTTTAATATATCACATGCAAGTAAGTTAATGCCATCCTTTGTAGAAGCAGAAGTTGATGTGTTTTTCACCACCTTTGAAACCCTTGCTAATCAACTCAGTTGGCCTGTCGACCAATGGGCCACACTTCTCAGAGTCCATCTTACAGGTAGAGCGGCAGTCACACTCAGTACTCTGGCGTCTGAGAATGACTACCAGACTCTGAAACAAGCAGTGTTGGACGCCTACCTACTTTCCACAGAAAGTTATAGAAGGAAATTCCGTGACCACCTGAAGGCAAGTACCACTACCTTCCTCGAGTTTGCTAACACAAAACGGAGATATTTCATGAAATGGCTGGAAGCAGCACATGTCTCTACTTTTGCAGAACTCGTCAACCTGATGCTTGTTGAAGAATTCTTGAGACGTGTGCCGCCTCCTGTCCGCCTCTACTTAGCAGATAAAGAAGAAACCGACTACCTGAAGTGTGCTAAGTCGGCTGACACTTACAGCCGCATCCACCGGCTGACACCCGAACCATCCTCCAGTAAGAAGTCGTGGTACAGTTACGAGAAAGTGAGCCCCGATCAAGCTGGTTCACAACTGTACTGCAAGTATTGTAGACTCTATGGACATACCATAGACAAGTGTGGTAAGTCTCAATACAAGGGAACCACTGACCAACAAAAACCCAAACCAACTCCTCCTAAGTCCGGTAAGCCTGTGATGAATGTTGGTGTTAATGTTAATGATCTTTCTCTTTTCAGTAACCACCTGTATACTGGAACTGTCTCTGCCAACGGTTCAAATCCGGAGGGACGTTTCAAATTAAAGATCTTGAGGGACACAGCGGCTCTTCAATCGATCATCTTGAAGTCGGCTGTGCCCAACATCACCTACACCGGAGAAACTGTCTTCATCACTGACCTCACTGCTACCACTCCATACCCTCTCGCCAGAGTCCACCTGGATTGTCCCTACGTGAACGGGGAAGTCCAAGTCGCCGTCAGGGAAAAGCCTTTTCCCATGCCTGGAGTGCAACTTCTCCTAGGCAACGACTTGGCAGAAGACCTGCAACCGACCAACCTGATCGTCATGGACAAACCCCAGGTGTGTAACTCTGTGCCAATAAACCCTATTCTAGAGTATGTTCCAGCAGAGGTTCAAGAGAGTGATGAAGTTTCTCCTCCGGTTCTCGTGACCACCCGTGCACAAGCCGCACGTCCACAGCCAGCTGACTCTACTGCTACCGCTGTCCCTCAAGACCCTCAGAAACTCCCCCCGCATCTGACCAAGTTGGAGTTCCGTAAGTTGCAGAGGGAAGATCTTACTTTAACACCATTGTTTTTCCAGGCTGAGACTCAACCCGACAGTATTCCTGGGTTCTTCCTAGAGAACGACTTGCTCTACCGCAGATATAGACCCAGTAAACTGAAGGAGGAGGACGATTGGGCCAACATCGAACAACTTGTGATTCCTACCAGCCTGCGGCCCACTATTCTACACCTGGCCCACGGAGCGCTCTCCCACTACGGCTTCAACAAGACTTACCATGGAATTCGTCAAGACTACTACTGGCCAGGTATGGTAAATAACGTCAAACAGTACGTAAAACAGTGTCATACATGTCAGATGGCAGGCAAACCGAACATCTCCATTCCCAGAGCGCCACTGATTCCCATACAGGTGCCTGCGGAACCTTTCCACAGACTCATAATAGACTGTGTGGGTCCTTTACCTCGGACCAGTTCAGGTAACGCCTACATCCTAACCATCCTTTGTCCTACCACCAGATTTCCCATAGCAGTTCCAGTGAAGAACATCACGGCTGCTACGGTTATAAAACATCTATTGAAGATCTTCACTCAATACGGATTTCCCAGGGAGATTCAGAGCGACTGTGGTACCAACTTCACCAGTGATCTCTTCAAAAGGACACTGGAGGAGTTCAACATCAAACAGGTATTGTCCAGCCCCTATCATCCTGCTTCACAGGGTTCTCTTGAACGTAGTCATCAGACCATCAAAGCACTCTTGAAAAAGTTTTGTAGTGAAACCTCTAAGGATTGGGATAAGCAGATTGACCTTATAATGTGTATTTTCAGAAGTCTCCCCAATGAGTCCCTAGGAGTATCTCCTTATGAGATGCTCTACGGCCGTAAGTGCCGTACTCCCCTTAAGGCTTTCAAAGACTCTCTCCGAGATGCCACCTTCAGTGAGCATCAGAATGTGCCCCAGTTTCTTCAAAACCTTCAACACATTCTAGAGAGAGTCCACCGTTTTGCCCATGATAATCTATTGAAAGCCCAGGAGAGAATGAAGACTCATTACGACCAGATCAGCAAAGTAAGAAAATTCAAGCCGGGAGACTTCGTCCTTGCATACTTCCCTATCCCAGGTTCACCTTTACAAAACAGGTTTTCAGGACCCTACCGCGTCAAGGAGTGCAGGAATAATAACAACTACGTAATAGAGACTCCAGATAGGCGGCGGAAGACCCAGCTGTGCCACGTCAACCTCCTGAAGCAATATAATGGTACTCCTCCCACTGTCCTGACTAACTGTTCTACCTTCACAGAACCCTACATCCACAGTGAGACCTTCCCAGCTTCTCCTCCAGAAAGCACTGACAAGGAGTCAGCGCTTTCTAATTCCAAAATCCTTAATGATCTTCCCAAATACTTTCAGGATAATAATCGTGCTCCTTTGCCCTATTCTAATTCCACTCTCACCTCGTCAGATAAGCCCTTCATCCTCCATGTCGACGCCAGTGGTACCGACGTTGGTGGTGTCGTGATGCAGCAACGAGGCGAGAAGAATACACCTGTCAGCGACTACTGCTACAAGGAACTACGGAACAATTGGCAAGGAGCTACTCTTCATCATCCTGAAGCTCCAGCACTTCACTCCACACCTGAAAAGTGCTCGGTCCACCATCAACACGGACCACACCACCATACACCTCCTGCAGCACGCCCACTTCTCATCTCAACGTCTTCTACTATGGGCTTGCTAACTGCAGAAAATCCACCTGGAGACACGCTATACCAAGATTCCGACAACATCTTAGCCCATGATCTCTCCAGAGTTTATGAAGTAGAAGCGACTCCATCCATTACTCCACCACATAACGACGTACTTCTTCCAGAACCGCAGGCTTCGGGGGAGAGTTGTGACAATAATCTCCTTCAAGAGATTGAGCCTGCTCTTCCCTCCACAATTACGTCGTTACAACTATATAAAACTACTATGGAAGAAATGTCCAACAACGACAACAACACCAGCAAGGTTTGCCAGAGAGCAAAACGTATGCAGCCAGGAACACCTGCTCAGACTCAAACCGCCAAACTACCCGTCTTGCTGCCGGCTCCTCTGATTGGTCGCCGGTCGGGATGCAACTGCACTCCACCCCCCCATACTACTTGATGTCTGGGGCCGCCACGACCTCAGTCCTCAGAATATTCCGTGCTTTCACAGTTAACACTTCTCCCTGCTAGACGTAAGCTTTGGCGTACGTGTACTAAGAGAGGTGATAGCTTAAAGCCAATATTCCAGCACCTCTCATTTTTTGTATATTGCACTTCTTGTTATTTTGCTCACTTGTCTTAACGTAACTTTTCATTGTGTCATTTAATTATTCTTATTATTTTGATTGATTGATTTTATTATACGAAATTGTTTGTCCATTTTATTCATGTTTTGTTTATTTAACGTAATTAAAATTTCATTGTTAAAATTTACTTGTGTTTTGTGTGTCTTCTCCTTACCTTACCACAGACGAAGTTCCAGATTTTCTATTTTTTTTAATACTATGTGACGAGGCCATACCCCTAGCTTTGAACAGCCGAACACCAACGCGTTACCGTCACAATATATATATATATATATATATATATATGTCGTACCTAGTAGCCAGAACGCCCTTCTCAGCCTACTATGCAAGGCCCGATTTGCCTAATAAGCCAAGTTTTCATGAATTATTATATTTTCTCTAATTTTTTTCTTGTGAAATGATAAAGCTACCCATTTCATTATGTATGAAGTCAATTTTTTCTTATTGGAGTTAAAATTAACGTAGATATATGACCGAACCTAACCAACCCCACCTAACCTAACCTAACCTATCTCTATAGGTTAGGTTAGGTTAGGTAGCCGAAAAAGTTAGGTTAGGTAGTCGAAAAACAATTAATTCATGAAAACTTGGCTTATTAGGCAAATCGGGCCTTGCATAGTAGGCTGAGAAGTGTGTTCTGGCTACTAGGTACGACATACATATATATACATATATATATATATATATATATGTATATATATGTATATATATATATGTCGTACCTAGTAGCCAGAACGCACTTCTCAGCCTACTATGCAAGGCCCGATTTGCCTAATAAGCCAAGTTTTTATGAAATAATGGTTTTTCCACTACCTAACCTAACATAACCTATCTTTTTCGGCTACCTAACCTAACCTAACCTATAAAGATAGGTTAAGTTAGGTTAGGTGGGGTTGGTTAGGTTCGTTCATATATCTACGTTAATTTTAACTCCAATAAAAAAAAATTGACCTCATACATCATGAAATGGGTAGCTTTATCATTTCATAAGAAAAAAATTAGAGAAAATATATTAATTCATGAAAACTTGGCTTATTAGGCAAATCGGGCCTTGCATAGTAGGCCGAGAAGTGCGCTCTGGCTACTAGGTACGACATATATATATATATATATATATATATATATATATATATATATATATATATATGTCGTACCTAGTAGCCAGAACGCACTTCTCTGCCTACTATGCAAGGCCCGATTTGCCTAATAAGCCAAGTTTTCATGAATTAATATATTTTCTCTAATTTTTTTCTTATGAAATGATAAAGCTACCCATTTCATTATGTATAAGGTCAATTTTTTTTTATTGGAGTTAAAACTATCGTAGATATATGACTGAACCTAACCAACCCTACCTAACCTAACCTAACCTATCTTTATAGGTTATGTTAGGTTAGGTAGCCGAATAAGTTAGGTTAGGTTAGGTAGGTTAGGTAGTCGAAAAACAATTAATTTATGAAAACTTGGCTTATTAGGCAAATTGGGCCTTGCATAGTAGGCTGAGAAGTGCGTTCTGGCTATTAGGTACGACATATATATATATATATATATATATATATATATATATATATTATATATATATATATATATATATATACACACATACCAAAAGAATAGGGGTGGTAAGAGAAGAAAATATCAAGGTGATCAGTGAGGATCCACAAGGTCTTCTCTGAGTACTCTTTATTTTCTTCTCCGAGACTATGGGTCCCTACACTTGCACCAGAGGTGGTACCCCTTCTAGGTTTAAACAAAACAAAATATATATATATATATATATATATATATATATATATATATATATATATATATATATATATATGTATGTATATATAATATACATTAGTATTAGTATATTTTGATAGCAGTCCTTCTTGTAAACATATGTTGTTGAATATGACCGAAAAGATAAAATTAATAATTCTAACACGAAAGTTCTCAATATTTCTTATGTTTTCTGCACTGTCGATGGTAATAAAAATTCTCCGAAATTCATTTTTTTTCGAGTTTGCTCGAAAATTGTTCAGTTGGTGCCCATGTAGAAGTTCGCAAACAGGACACCTAGGGAAGAACCCATGGCGACCCCATCTACATCTACTAGTGGGGGCTTGGAGTAGTTTCCTCAGTATGCTCTCTGGCATGTCAAGAGGAGTGCAAGCTGGGTCACGATACACTCTGTCTGCTATCATCCCGATTGTCTCGTCCACAGGTACGTTGGTAAATAGTGACTCCACATCCAACGAGGCTCTTATCCCCGTGGCCCGTGCTCCGCGCAGTAAGTCGACAAATTCCTTGGGAGACTTCAAGCTGAAAGCACAGGGTACATAAGGAGTCAGCAACCCGTTGAGTCGCTTAGCCAGTCTGTATGTGGGTGTTGGTATCTGGCTGATGATTGGCCGAAGTGGGTTTCCAGGCTTGTGGATCTTGACATTTCCATGACGATAGGAACGTCATCCCTACAGACAAAAATAAAAAAATACAATTGATAATTTATTATAAAACCAAAAAAACGGCCAATCTTCTCATGAAAAACTCCCCAGATACCAAGCAGAATGCTTTGAAGGAGAACAACATCGTCTATGCCTTTAAATGCCCACTTGGGGACTGTAAGCGCCAAAGAACTCAGTATATATGCAAGACAACAACGTCTCTTTCTAAGCGACTAACAATACATAAGCAACAGGGAGCCATCAAGGAACACATAATCTCTTCTCAGAACCGACCATAACCTGAGAAATCTTAACAAACAACTCAGAAATCATCGATAAGTACGGCGATAGCAGGCGGCTTGACATCAGCGAGGCACTTCATAATTGTGGGAACCGACCTGTGAGATTTATATTTATTTAATTTATATGAATTTATATTTACGTTAATTTATATATTTCGATAGCAATTGGTATGATGTTAAGTGGATTGTATTTCTGCAATAATCTCACAAATCGATCCTTACACATTAGGGGGGTTTATATTAAATTTATATATATGCAGCCAACCAAACTACAGTATTAAACTACATATATTAGTATATAAATTGAGGAGGTGCCTTATCTTATTGTACAGCAGGCTTAATCCACCAGGTATAACTAGGATGTAGACACCAAATTATCCTCGTGTGAGGGTAGCTTCCATCACCCAGTAACTGATGTATCAAGTCTTGCTTCCTCTTCTTGTTCCTGTCAAAGGACACTAGCTGTAAAGCCGGAATCCTAATATATGACAGCTATATCAGAGAAAACACTATATATTATATAAGATAAGGAGCAAGGCTTAATTACCTGTGTTGAGTCGATCATTCGTGTTCTAACCAGAAATAATCCTATCTAACATAACATTACTGGCCAATAATGACTTAGATAAGACAGGGGCACCTTATCCACTCGACCATCACGACTGGACAAAAGCTGATGGTAGCCAAGGCTATTTGCCCCTCAGCCCGCCGGCACTCTGATGGTAATATTGGGCATAGTATTTTATCAAATCACCTCATTCTTTGGGGCACACGTGAGAAACACAAATGCGAACAAGCCTGAATGGTCCCCAGGCATACATGCAACTGAAAACTCACACCCCAGAAGTGACTCGAACCCATACTGCCAGGAGCACTATGCAACTGATATACAGGGCACCATATCCACTCGACCATCACGACCGGACAAAACGACATCACGACCGGATAAAACGACATTTGTCCAGTCGTGATGGTCGTGTGGAAAAGGTGCCCTGTACATCAGTTGCATAGTGCTCCTGGCAGTATGGGTTCGAGTCACTTCTGGGGTGTGAGTTTTCAGTTGCATGTATGCCTAGGGACCATTCAGGCTTGATCGTATATATATATATATATATATATATATATATATATACATATATATATATATATATATATATATATATTTATAAATATATATAATATATATATATATATATATATATATATATATATATATTTATAAATATATATATATATATATATATAATATATATATATATATATATATATAAATAAATAAATATATATATATATATATATATATATATATTATATATATATATATATATATATATATATATATATGTATACATAATATTAGTGACTCGACTCTCTACTCTGGCAAAAAAATGGTTTTACCACTTCTATAAAGAGCTGTTATGCAACTTTGTGCAAGTGATTAAGGCTTGCGTCACGCAGATGACGCGAAGATAAAAGTTATGACTAATGAGCAAAGTTTATTTGCATTAAATGACTTTTACTGAATTTTGATTTGTTTTTATTTTTCATGTCCGACTTTATTCTTTGAAAAAAAAAATACTTGAGCCGAACACACACACTGACAGGTAAGTGTTTGTGCTAGCAGGTGTGTCTCTGTACTAGCAGGTGGGTCTCTGTGCTAGCAGGTGTCTTTCTGTGCTAGCAGGTGTGTGTCTGTGCTAGCAGGTGTGTCTCTGAGCTAGCAGAGACGCACCTATTGGGAATAATTCTAATAGATGCCCTTCTGTTTCATTCCACTTGCTAACTACCTATATTCTAAATAAATGTTTTTGTTTTATTGCATAATAATAGTTCTTGCGTCAACCTTCAACAGGCATTATTCTGTTACCAAGTCTTGGGTGAAAACTAATTCTCGCTACTCAAACAGAGAATCATGTCTCGCTTCATGTTTTTATTATTAAAATCCTGCTTCTGTGCTGATTGCATTAAAATATTTCATGTTATAGTTATCTTAACTCTAAGTACAGGTGTCTCACAAGACATTGTAGCCTTACTTTTTCTGCCTTAAATGTCTGGAATTTTCAAGCACCTCAAAAAAGATGGGAATTTTCCTCAGACCTGTTAGATATTTCTCCTATAAAATGCTGCCCAGTCTACAAGTCTTATTGGGTCTTGCCTTAATTTCTCATCTCACATCTGTGAACGAGGGTTAAGGTAATTACAAATAATGTTCACAAAATAGTGTGTAATTTGGTAGTTGGAGGTCAGTAATGGGCTGATGACGTGAGAGGTGGCAGTGTGTTTTGTTATGGTCTCAGTTCCTTCTCGCACGGAGCCTTACTGGGATTACTGGCCGGGATTACTGACGGTGATGGATTACTGACGGTGATGGCACTAATTGTCGCTAGATCTCATCTGACATTACCCGAGGAATTAGTATATGACTCTGGTTACACTTATTAATTATTTTATCATAATCTGCTTTGTCAATACTCCTTAGAACCTTAAATGTCGCAATCCATAATGCATTGAATTACATCCAGCAAAATTCTTGATTCATATCAGTGGAAAGATATTTTCTCCAACATTACAATACTTACTACAGTTATTTAGTTTAACAAATCAGCGAGAGAAGTAATTTCTTCATATATAACAGCGTGTAGTGACTTCAGTCCCCCTACAACACGGCGGAGTTGTATAATATATATGTGTGTGGATGAGAGACTTGTGTTTACTTAACCCTTGTCTGGTGGATATTAGGCCACTGACAACGTAATTCCAGTTCAGAAATACATTCTCACAAACACCAATAACAATACATTCTTCACTACCGAGATCTGTAAGGAATGTGACTGGATATATGAGTCCAATAATAGCTTCAGTGCTTGTACCTTTACACCTTCTGGTTCTGTACCCAGCCCGGCCTCCTAAGCTGCCCCAACGTCAGCAAACTGTCGTATGAAAGTGCCCTTATCCTAACCTACCACAGGACCCAAAACAGAAAACGGGACAGTATGTCAATTTTACGAGCCGCTTCTATTTTCTAGTATGACAAATTTTCTATTGGGAGGACGTGTTGGTGTACCACATTATAGGCAGGTCTGGCCTGAGGGGGAACTTGTTTAATCAAGCTTCGTACCTACACTTGACCTCTCAAATTTTAGCTTATTGCAGCTTACAAATGCTCATCTGAGACTCATGCTTCACCTGACGAAGAATTGTCACCTTCCTCCCCCCCCCCATAAAAAAAATATATATTCCTGCTTTTCAAAATGTACTTGCAATACCAGTTTGAAATTATATGTAAAAAAAATGTATTTTTTATTCAAGGTGACTTTTGTAGAGCCTCAGGAACCTTGCTACACATGTTTATAAGGAATGGGGATGCATTTTAAAGTATTGGCAGAGCACTGAGTATAAAAATGGCCTTCTGCAGAGTATTTAGAACAAATTTGTGGGCTTTTACATTTTCGAGTTTCATGACTGTATTTGTAACATTTGAAACATTGCAGCAAAGAAAGATTGTCAACTGGACTAATGAGATAAGGAGGAGTGCTGGCGTTGAAGATTTTTATCCCATGATGCAAGAGTTTTTGAGCTTCTGTAGGGGAGGAACATTGGCTCTTGAGGTGTTTTGTATTGGGCACTGGGTATATCTCCATTACAGTAATAGCATTCCTATGTGAGATGTCTTGAGAGAGATTGATAGTATTAAGTGCTGATAGGACAGAGCTGTCGACATTTCTTACAAGGACAGAGCATTTAGTTTTTTGTTCAATAGTGAGGACAGGAGTTAGTGAAGCTTGTGTGAGTTTACTGAAAACAGGTTCCCTGAAACAGGCAAAAAGGTCGTCTTCTGAGGCAATGAGAAATTTGATGGTGTCTGTGTTGGCGTGTTTGATATAGTTAGTGGCAGGTGTGCCAGTGGCATTAAAAAAGGTAGTGATGCAGTCAATTCTGTCTATGGGTGTATTCCCAGTGTAGGTCATCCGCAGACAGTGAGCCATTGTGACTCACTATCTAATGACAGTCCCGTGTTTTGTGCCAATCACTGCGATTCCATAAGCTCAGTGGGGGTCAGTGTGTAGGCCAGGTCTAAGACCTGGCCTAAGGGTCTCACCACGAACAAATACCGTGTTCTGGAAGTTTGCAACCCCCAGTTATGGTGGGCTCGCACGATCACCAGATTCCACAACTGGCTCGGCAGTGTCAGAAACGGAAGAATATTAGGAGAGGAGAAAAAGAATGCACCTATGCCATGACGCAGCTGCAAAAGGTGAACTTCCGTCTTCTCACCTGGGCCTGTTCTGGCTCGAAGTGGGGCTGTTCACCTAAATGCAGTCCGACCTGGACACTAGCACAGTAGACAACACACAGAAGATGCCACGAGGAAGATGTCACTGCCTAGGACTAGATGCTGGCTGGGAAGCGCCTGGTTCTGCTCCAATACACTGCTGGCTGGAACTGGTTATGGCTGCACCGAAGTGCTCGTCGAGGCTGGGGATAACAGCTGCTGTAGGACAGCGAGACGATGCTGGCTTGCTTTATGACTGGCGAGCTGAAGATCGATCCATCCACTCACGCACTCTAAGAGGTATCAGACGTTGGTGGAGTGGGCGTGCGTAGCGCTCAAGCATAGGGCCACCTAAGTCACACTGCGAGCGAGACGAGATACTACTCTTGCAACGATGCTGATTGGTGAAATCAGTATTAGCCATGAAGAGGATTCGAACCCGCTCACTGAGGACTCCCAAGCAAATCCAACTGATTTTGTTTTTGGTACAAAATGTACTTTAATTGTGCATCCAACTTTATAAGGAATTTCAGCAACGTTTCAAAATTGTATTTCAAGAAATAAGAAAAACTACCGATCTATATATATATATATAATATATATATATATATATATATATATATAATATATATATATATATATATATATATATATATATATATATATAATATATATATATATATATATATATATATTATATATATATATATATATTATAATATATATTATGTCGTACCTAGTAGCCAGAACTCACTTCTCAGCCTACTATTCAAGGCCCGATTTGCCTAATAAGCCAAGTTTTCCTGAATTAATATATTTACTATAATTTTTTTCTTATGACATGATAAAGCAACCCTTTTCTCTATGTATGAGGTCAATTTTTTTTTATTGGAGTTAAAAGTAACGTAGATATATGACCGAACCTAACCAACCCTACCTAACCTAACCTAACCTATATTTATAGGTAAGGTTAGGTTAGGTAGCCAAAAAAAGCTAGGTTAGGTTAGGTTAGGTTGGTTAGGTAGACGAAAAAACATTAATTCATGAAAACTTGGCTTATTAGGCAAATCGGGCCTTGAATAGTAGGCTGAGAAGTGCGTTCTGGCTATTAGGTACGACATATATATATATATATATTATTATATATATATATAATATATATATATATATATATATATATTATATATATATATATATATATATATATATATATATAATATATATATATTGCCAATATATATATATATATATATATATATATATATAATATATATATATATATATATATATATATATATTCTCCCGTTCACCCTTCTCTTTCTTGTTTAATCTTTGTCACCTGATCGTAGAATTCTATCAATCCTGTAAGGCAAGATTTACCCTCCCTGAACCCATGTTGATGGGTTGTCACGAAGTCTCTTCTCTCCAGATGTGTTACTAGGTTTTTTCTCACAATCTTCTCCATCACCTTGCATGGTATACAAGTTAAGGACACTGGCCTGTAGTTCAGTGCCTCTTGTCTGTCACCCTTTTTGTATATTGGTACTACATTAGCAGTCTTCCATATTTCTGGTAGGTCCCCCGTTTCCAGTGACCTACTATACACTATGGAGAGTGGTAGGCAAAGTGCTCCTGCACACTCTTTCAATACCCATGGCGAGATTCCATCCGGCCCAACAGCTTTCTCACATCCAGCTCCAATAGGTGCTTCTTGACCTCATCTCTTGTAATTTCAAACCTATCCAAGGTCACCTGGTTTGCTGCCACCTCTTCTAGCGCCGCGACATCTCCTTGTTCTATTGTAAAGACCTCCTGGAACCTTTTGTTGAGTTCTTCACACACCTCTGTCATTCTCTGTGTACCTGTCCTCGCCCACCCTAAGTTTCATCACCTGTTCCTTCACTGTTGTCTTCCTCCTGATGTGACTGTGTAGTAGCTTGGGTTCGGTCTTGGCTTTATTAGCTATATCATTTTCATACCTTTTCTCAGCTGCTCTTCTCACAATGACATACTCGTTCCTGGTTCTCTGGTATCTCTCTCTACTTTCTGGTGTTCTGTGTGTGTGTGTGTGTGTGTGTGTGTATTCACCTAGTTGTATTCAACTAGTTGTGCTTGCGGGGGTTGAGCTCTGGTCTTTCGGCCCACCTCTCAACTGTCAATCAATCAACTGTTACTAACTACTCATATATATTTCTTCACACACACACACACACACCCAGTAAGCAGCCCGTAGCAGCTGTTAAACTCCCAAGTACCCATTTACTGCTAGGTAAGAGGAGGATCAGGGTGAAAGAAACTTTTGCCAATTTGTTTCCGCCATGGCCCGGGAACGATCCCGGATCCCTAGATCAACGCGTCCAGAGCGCTGTCCACACAGCCACTAGGCGCCCTGTATGAGTGTACTCACCAATTTGTACTCGCCTATTTGTGCTTGCAAGATCGAGCATTGACTCTTGGATCCCGCCTTTCCAGCCATCGGCTATTTACAGCAATGACTCCTGTCCCATTTCCCTGTGTGTGTGTACTCACCTATTTATGCTTGCGGGGGTTGAGCTCTGGCTCTTTGGTCCCGCCTCTCAACTGTCAATCAACTGGTGTACAGATTCCTGAGCCTATTGGGCTCTATCATATCTACATTTGAAACTGTGTATGGAGTCAGCCTCCACCACATCACTGCCTAATGCATTCCACCTGTTAACTACTGTGACACGGAAAAAGTTCTTTTAAACGTCCCTGTGGTTCATGTGGGTACTCAATCTCCACCTGTGTCCCTTGTTCGCGTACCACCCGTGTTAAACAGTTATCCTTATCTACCCTGTCAATTCCTCTGAGAATTTTGTAGGTAGCGATGATGTCTCCCCTTACTCGTCAGTCTTCCTGTGTCGTCA